>NC_056745.1:138795642-138900642 GCF_019279795.1 Protopterus annectens
TGGATCCATTGGGTACAGATCTGCCTTGCATTTGGTTGTTTTAGATCCTAAGTTATCTCTTCTTTTTTTGTTGCTTTTGTTGCTTCTTATCAGATTCAGGACTTCATATCTGACTAAGGGATAATCCTTGTAATTCTGGAGAGAACTGAAAATCTTATCTCCACACCTCTCAACTGTCTAGATTTTCGCAGAATGTCAAGATTTTTGCTTCAGATTTTTGGTCTGTTCCTCATACAATTTGTGGTTTTATGGCAGTCACTGGGATGATGTGAGGATTGAAATCACCAATGAATGACATACAGTTAAGTTTCAGACTTAAATCCTTCAGAAAATGTATGTTAACATAAACACGGTTATTCTAGCAACTTGCTAAGTTCATAAGGGCAATTTTTGAAATCTGTTATTATTTTTGAACCTTCTCCCCTTTTTGTCAGAATCTAGATGGCAATTTTGTTGGCTGCGAATGTGAAACAGAATGGAACTTACCATGAGTGACGACAACTACAAAAATAAAAAGGGAAGCTAGCAGAGCACTGTTCCATTGTCTGTCCTTTGAGTAGAGTATGGGATGGTGGACAGATTTGTAGGGTGTGCCTATGTTTCGGCGAGGTTTGCTCTTGGATCGCTAAATTCCCTGACACACTTGAAGAGCTGCAGGGGAATTTGGTTGGGGAACTCTCCAGGCCTCTGTCTGCTGTTGATCCCACTGAGGTTCAGCCTTCAGTAGCCCTTTTGTCATCTATCTATCCATCAGACTATATCAACTTCATCTGTGAGCCTCATCTCATACATTTTATAAGATGTCTCCAGAGGCATGTGTGTGTGTGTGTGTGTGTGTGTGTGTGTGTGTGTGTGTGTGTGTGTGTGTGTGTGTGTGTGTGTGTGTGTGTGTGTGTGTGTGTGTGTGTGCTTCTTTGAAGACCTTTAAGTCTTCATTGTCAAGGATCTTTTTCAGGAATCTTTCAGATTACCTTCACAAAATAGGACACACTCTAGTGATGAGAGACAATAACCTTCCCCTTCCCTTTAGTGAACGTGTGTGATTCAGGAAATCTTAAGTTTTTACTCTTAGACACCTATAGAGGTTGTTTCCCCTGAGACAGAGGGGAATAATAATGGTAGTCGATTCCTAGCCCAATAACTGGGGGTCTAGAGATTTTCTCCCCAAAAGACCTTTTCAACGTTTTTGAAAAGAGGGCCAGTGGTCTAATTCTATGACAAATTAGTGGTCTCTTATCCTTGAAAAGGCAGTTGAGTTCAGAGAATTATTATCACAAGTTATATATTTTCCCATTTCCTACCTCCTCCTCCTCCTCCTCTGTCTTTAAGGAAAATCTTTGATGTTCTACAAGATCGAATGGAAGAAGCTGCTCTGAAAAGTGCAATGGCTGCGAGAAAAGGAATTCATCCAGAAGGTTCCACCAAGCCATTTGTTATCTGGAACTTTGGCTCCCGGGATTACACAGGACTGGAGCCCAATTTTTATACCTCAATGTGTTGAACAAGTCAGTCACACTGTTTTTTTTTTCAGTATGTTTGCGATTCTCTTAGTCCTGTCCTTTCTGAACAAGGACTGTTGGGTGTGTTCCATAGTTCTTCAGGATGTGTGCAGTCACATAGAAGAGGGCAGGTGATCCCGAGAGGACTTCCACTTCTGGCTTGAAACCAGTTTTCGTCATTACCAGGTGCTCTTCCTTTGACCTGTCCACAGCCCCAGAATGCTCACCAAAATATGACAATGATAACAGTTCATTTCAGACTAAAAGATTTCTGGGCTTCTCTATATCTAGAAGATCAATTACAACCAACCCAGACATTAAAATGAATAACAGCAGTGTTCTATTGAATTTCTATGATAGTGTTTCTTCCTCCTTTAACAAGTACAGTCAGTTAAAGAACAAGTCAGGGGAGTACTTTGCATAACAATTTGATTCTGCAAGCATTGTGATCATTGTTACTGACAATGATTGTAGTTCCATTAGCAAGATTCCATAAAATAATTCTTCAGTGGAGGTTCAGCCTTCAGTAGCCCTTTTGTCATCTATCTATCCATCAGACTATATCAACTTCATCTATGAGCCTCGTCTCATACATTTTATAAGATGTCTCCGGAGGCATACCTGGATATGTGTGTGTGTGTGTGTGTGTGTGTGTGTGTGTGTGTGTGTGTGTGTGTGTGTGTGTGTGAGTGTGTGTGTGTGTGCGTGCGTGCTTCTTTGATGACCTTCAAGTCTTCATTGTCAAGGATCTCTTTCAGGAATCTTTCTGATTACCTTCACAAAATAGGACACACTCTAGTGATGAGAGACAATAACCTTCCCATTCCCTTTAGTGAACGTGTGTGATTCAGGAAATCTTAAGTTTTTACTCTTAGACACCTATAGAGGTTGTTTTCCCTGATACAGAGAAGAATAATAATGGTAGTCGATTCCTAGCCCAATAACCGGGGGTCTAGAGATTTTCTCCCCAAAAGACCTTTTCAACATTTTTGAAAAGAGGGCCAGTGGTCTAATTCTATGACAAATTAGTGGTCTCTTATCCATGAAAAGGCAGTTGAGTTCAGAGAATTATTATCACAAGTTATATATCTTCCCATTTCCTACCTCCTCCTCCTCTGTCTTTAAGGAAAATCTTTGATGTTCTACCAGATCAAATGGAAGAAGCTGCTCTGAAAAGTGCAATGGCTGCGAGAAAAGGAATTCATCCAGAAGGTTCCATCAAGCCATTTGTTATCTGGAACTTTGGCTCCCGGGAGTACACAGGACTGGAGCCCAATTTTTATACTCCAGTGTGTTGAACAAGTCAGTCACACTGTTTTTTTTCAGTATGTTTGCGATTCTCTTAGTCCTGTCCCTTCTGAATAAGGACTGTTGGGTGTGTTCCATAGTTCTTCAGGATGTGTGAAGTCACATAGAAGAGGGCAGGTGATCCCGAGAAGACTTCCACTTCTGGCTTGAAGCCAATTTTCATCATTACCAGGTGCTCTTCCTTTGACCTGTCCACAGCCCCAGAATGCTCACCAAAAGTATGACAATGATAACAGTTCATTTGAGACTAAAAGATTTCTGGGTCTTTTCCATATCTAGAAGATCAATTACAACCAACCCAGACATTAAAATTAATAACATCAGTGTTCTATTGAATTTCTATGATAGTGTTTCTTCCTCCTTTAACAAGTACAGTCAGTTAAAGAACAAGTTAGGGGAATAATTTGCATAAACATTTGATTCTGCAAGCATTGTGATCATTGTAATTGACAATGATTGTAGTTCCATTAGCAAGATTCCATAAAAGAATTCTTCAATGGATACTAGCATCTCAATGGTCAATACTTTCTCACCTTTTTCCAGAGTTAATAAGAATAACCAATGTACACAAATGATTCCTTTCTTCGTGGACGTGATTACAATTATTTTCACTAGGTTGTCCTTTCATCTTTCCTCAACTTATGACCATAGTGCTCATGAATGCTTCCTTGCATTAGGTGGAGATATCCTTTTTATGGGGGAAACAGTACAACACATGTCCTCAAAGTCAATTTGCATATCAGTGTCTTAATAAGAGACCAATGCCTTTGGTGTTGTGAGCATTCCAAGCCAGTCTGAATAGTCGGCATGACAGTAGCTCTATATATCAAGAAACGGAAGGGAACAAAACTTCTCACCTGTGTCAACAACCCTAAGTGAGTACATGACAATGGACAACATCTTCTATCCCTTTTTTAGTAGCAACACAACAATAATCCATGTGCCACCACTGATCAGTGGTAGAGCACCAGACATCAGTGAACAAGTACATGAATTTGAGATGCAAAGGCCCATACTATTCTTTCTTCCCACTGGGAGAATCATTGACAGACTGTCTATTTCATGAATACCCCACCCCTCCCCCCAGTCTCCTGGATGCTTTCATACCATTCCCCTATTCTTTCCGTGCTTTTATCTTCCGGATAATCTTTCACAAGGAAACTCTTCAGAAGTAAATTAAAAAGGCTTGTTTGTAGGGTAAATGAGAATCAGATCCTTTTTTCAACTCTAACTCATTCTGTTTTCAGTAATTTTTAACAAACTTTTATGAGGCTGCTAGTTCATCAGCTTTTTTTAAGTGTAACTCACAGCAAGACTGGCTCCTTACCACCACCACCAAGCATCACCTAGTGCAAGCCAGGGACTATACAACCAACCTCTGTTCCAGCTTAGGAATAACAGTGAATTTTGAAAAATCTTCCTTGTCGCCCTCACAGCATATCTTATTCATAGGGGCGGAGTTAGATACTTTTGTAGCACAGATAAGACTTCCTCAGGCAAGAGTGTCAGCCCTGAGGGATCAGTTCTCTATTCTTCTTCAAAACAAAAAAGTCCCCGCGGTACAAGTCTTGAAAGTATTGGGCGTGATGGCAGCTACTCTTATTTCAGTTCCGCTAGGGAGAATGCACATGAGGATTCTCCAGTGGCTCCTCTTTGCTCAGTGGTCGTTCCAACGGTTACCATTGTCACACAGAATCTTAATCACGGAAACTTGCAAGCGGGACCTCCGTTGGTGGATAAACAATCAGGAACTGACGATGGGGCATCAGTTTGCACTCCCTGCCCCCGTAGCCACAATAACCACGGACGCTTCCCTGATAGGGTGGGGGGGGACTTTTTCAGGGGAGAACAGTCCAAGGAGAGTGGTCAAAAATAGAGTACAACCTGCACATCAATGTCCTGGAGCTGAGAACAGTGTTCCTGGCATTGCAACACTTTCACGACTCCTTACCTCTAGGAACAGTGGCAATTCAGACGGACAATATGTCAGTAGTCTGGTACATAAACAAACAGGGAGGAACCAGGTCTTACCCCTTATACAGAGAGGCCCTGAGAATCTGGCAATGGGCTGTGTCCACCAGACGCTTTCTAATAGCAATGCACATCCCGGGAACATCCAGCGTTATAGCGGACAGGTTGAGCATAGCCATCCTGTTACCTCACGAGTGGTCCCTCAAGAATCAAGTTGCGGAGGAGATCTTCCGCAGATGGGGCCAGCCTTGCTGCAATCTCTTTGCTTCCCCCTTGAACGCCAAATGCAGAAGCTGCTTCACCCTACTTCCCCCTCCGGGGGGTGCCCCCAGGGATGCACTGGTACACGATTGGCCCCCAGGTCTCCTCTATGCCTTCCCTCCTATTCCATTAATTCCCAATTTTTTACAGAAAGCCAAAGGTCTGGGAAGGACGATCATCTTGATAGCACCATTTTGGCCTCGACAGATCTGGTTTCCCTTTCTTCAAGCTCACCAGATGGAGGAACATTGAACTCTGGACCCAGTGCCAGACCTGCTGACCCACTCATCAGGAGTTCCTCACCCATCTCTTCAGTCCCTCAAACTGACAGCTTGGCTGCTCCACTTCCCAACCTAGCCAGGTCGGACCTTTTATCCCCGGCAGTGCAGCACATTTTACTTTCTTCCCACAAAGCTTCCACAAGAAAGCTGTATAGGAGCAAGTGGAAACGTTTTGCGTGTTGGGCCTCCAGACAGGGTATAGACTCTTTATTGGCCCCTATTCACAAAATTTTAGAACTTCTCTCCACACTCTTTCATCAAGGGTCCTCGACGTCCACAATAAGAGTTCAACTAGCTGCCATATCAAATTTTCATGTGGGTGAAGGGGGAGCTACAGTTATGTCCCACAGACTTTGTAGAGCATTTATGAAGGGTACATTCCATCTCAGGCCACCCATACAAAACCCAGTATTTCCCTGGAATTTGAATCTAATGCTGTCTCAACTTATGTTGGAACCCTTCAAGCTGGCTTCGACATATCCACTTAAGTATCTATCCTGGAAAACCCTGTTTCTGGTGGCAATCACTTCAGCTCGCAGAATCTTGGAACTACAGGCATTGTCGATTAGACCCCCGTATATAGTCTTTCACCCAGACAGGGTCAACTTGCGTACTAATCCATACTTTCTACCGAAAGTATGTTCAGTATTTCATATTAATCAATCCATTGAGCTTCCCACTTTTTTCAGGAACCATTCTAATAAATTGAAATACATGTTACACAAATTGGATGCCCACAGACAGTTGAGATTTTATCTGGACAGAACCAAGGAATGTAGAAGATCAGATCAACTTTTTGTTTCCTTTGCGGAAAATAAGAAAGGACTGGCAGTGACAAAATGCACACTATCTAAGTGGCTGTCAGACTGTATAAATTTTGTCTATTCATCCTTCAGGCAGTCTCTTCCGTTCAAACCTAAAGCTCATTCTACCAGGGCTGTTTCCACTTCTCTGGCCCACGCCGATCGTTTACCGTTGGATACAATATGTGCCGCAGCTACTTGGGCCAAACCTCATACATTTATTACTCACTACATAGTGGACAGGACCGCCAAGGACAGGGCTTCCTTTGGTTCTAAGATTCTCAGGAATGTTCTTCCATGAACCACCCAGGGTTGCAGTGATAGGGACGCTACCCATGCGTAAGAACAAACAGCGAGATCGAACAATTTCACATAAAGAAGTTATGTTCTTACCATAACGTTCCATGTGAATTGTTCATCTCGCCTTTGTTCTTACAATCCCTCCCTCTATCCCCCTCCACATTCTGGAAGAACGGTTATGACTCATGTCTGGTTACTTTCTTGGGGTTACCTGGCACTATCTGCTTCCTTTAGGTGTACTCATTACTGTATGCCTGTCTGTATATAATTTGAATATTTCAATCTCGTGTGGATGAGAGAGTTGGCAAAGGGGTTAGTTATGTTATTGAAGTCTGGTTTCTTAGCAAACTATATCTGAGGGATAGCAGCAGGGGATCATGGGATAGGAACTGGTCCTCAAGCTTCTCTTAGATGTGGAGCTTGCGATGTGGCCGACTCGGAGCCAAGGGTCGGCTCCGAATCCGTGCGTAAGAACAAAGGCGAGATGAACAATTCACATGGAACATTATGGTAAGAACATAACTTCTTTTTTTCCTTCTTACCTTCGGGTAATTCTTGTACCATTGCTGGTATTTGTTCTGTTTTTTCCTTCTTTCTTTCTAACATGGCAGATAAAAAAGGTAGTCCAGGATTTAAAAGATGTTCAGATTATGGCCATAAGTTACCTACTTCAGATGCACATTCCCTGTGTGTCTATTGCTTGGGTGTGCCTCATTTAACAGTTGACCTGCCCTGCGGGATTTGTAAGAATTTCTCTAACAGGATGTTGATTGAGAGAAAAAATAAATTGATATTGAAGGGGCTACTTAAAGCTCCTTTTTCAGAGGCTATTTCTGGGTTGGAGGCTTCAACTCCTCCAAGATCCCATAAGAAAAATAGTGATGAACATATAAAGGCCAAGTCTCTTCCTTCGTCCCCTGCTGGGGTCTCCCATGAACCGAGACCCAAGAAAGCTAAGGTTTCCACTTCGGATTTGACTTCCACGGCTCCAGCGCTTTTGGAACCTAAATTTTCGGCAACGAGGCCATCAGCGCCATCTGTGACTTCGGCACCGACTAGCGTATCGGTACCGAGGGGCTCCTCAGTTCAGACTTCTTTACTGGCACCAACTGTCAATGCAGACTGTTACAATGTCGATGGATTTTTCGGTGCCCATTGCCCTTTTGGCTCTGACAACTTACCCAGCACTGACTACCCTTTCAACACCGACAATTCAGTTATCAGCACCAATATTTTTGGTTCCAGCCTTAGCACTGACAACCACTTCGGTACCGACCTTGTCGTCAGTGCAGACCATGAATTCGGCACCGATGATTTCCTCGGTGCAGACACCTGTAGTTCAGTCATTTACAGCCCCATTGTTTTCAGTGCAGACCTGCGAGGTGGGCACCGAGCTTGCTCCATCTTTGGATAGACCTGCCTCCCCTTCAGCTGTGTCCATGAAATCCACTAGAAGCCTCTCTGAACATGGCATGTTGCGTCTTGTGGATCAAGTGCTTTTGACCAGAGGTATCCTGCCCCCCAGGACCTATCCTTCCTTGGGAGGTGATCACCCTTTGCCAAAGACCCCTACTTATTCTCCTCCTTCATTGCCTTTGAAGCCCCTTGATATAGCACAGTTTTCCCCCTCTATGGTTCCCTTTATGGACCTCACTAAGGAGCCGCAGTTGCCTTCGTAGCAGGAGAGTTTTGCTCTGACCCAGGATGTCAGTGTGGCGTACGTAATTTGGTGTTTCACAACCATCCAGGGACTCCGAGTCAACAGGCTGAGCCACTTAGGAGAGGGGTGATCCCTGTTCTGGACACTCACCCCTCTTCAGGTGGACCGGCCTTCCTGCTAATGGAGAAGGCTCTGGCATCGACTGGCGATCCTGTACTATCACTCTCCCCGCCCTACTCTGGACTATGTACACAAGTCGCTCCTGGTGGACACCGGGCGCAAGGGCATCAGGATATACTCCCACAGGAAACCCATTTTGCACTGTCTTCCCCAGCTTCTCCCTCAGAGGAAGTTCATCAAAAAAGCTTGTGCAAGAGAAAGCACATGGACTCCACAGAGGAGTCCCTTACTGAAGACACAGACTTTGATGATAGGGACGGGTCCCCTTGCTCACCCTCTCAGGTATCCTTTGGTGATATTCTTGAAATTCTTAAACAGAGAGGTGACTGGCAACCCTCGATCCTGACCTCTGAAGAGTCTGTGTTCCTGCAGGCCTTTCGTGCCCAGCCCTCTACCTCCTGGGTTGCTCCACCTGCTGATGACCTTGTCAGGTGCATCGTGCAGCATGTGTGGAAGGCTCCTGACACCATTGAGGCCATTCCCCCAGAGGCCAGATAAAATTTTGTCCCCTCCTGCTACTCACCCCATTGGTCCAAAGGTCTTCCTATAGATGCCTTGGTGGTGGCGGCCGCAACTAAAAAGGACCTGGTGGAAGAAGAAAGCCAGACTATCCATATGCCCAACAAAGAGTCCTGGGCTCTGGACAGACTAGGGAAGCATACGTTTGCATCAGCGACCTTTGCTATCAGGTCCCTGAACTATATGGCACACTTTACCAGGCTTCAAAGAGATTTAATTTCTGAGCTCTCTGAGGCTTTGGCTGGTGCCATGTCTGATGAGGTCCATGACAAAGTGGCCTCTCAGCTAGCCACCACTGAATCGATATCTAACTCCTACATGCGCCTGATATCTCACACATCAGAAGGAGAAGCTAGAGAGGCAAGTTCAGGCATTGTTCTGAGACAACACGCCTGGATGCACTTGTGTAATTTTGTGGAATCTTTCAAGGCTTCCTTTCTCAATGCTCCCATCAAAGCCTCTTCATTGTTTGGACCCAAGGTTAAAAGCACACTGGCCAGATGTGAACAGGACGGTAAGACCCTTTCTGTCGTGGATGTCCATTATTCTTCCCCTCAATGGGCTTTCTCCAGAAACCAGAAGAGTGGGAAGATATGGTACAAAAAGTGTCAGGGTCCTTTCCATGACACACAGGCCGAGTGCTCCCCCAGAGACAGAGGGGGAAACTCACAGGGAAGACGCCCTTTTTGGGGCAGAGGGGGTTCGCGTAACCAGGGTTCCTGCGGCTCTTTCTCTGGCCAATCCTACCAGCGCTCCTGAAGAGCGGCCCAACTGCTTTCCTCTGGAAGTGGTTGGGGGTCATTTCTCTTTGTACCCTTCTGCCTGGCGAACCATCACCACCGATTCTTGGATACAAAGGATAATAACCAGAGGTTATCATATTCCCTTTGATCTTTGTCCCACGCCCCCAACAAACTTACCCGACGTTCCACCTAGTCAAAGAGAAGAAGCAGCATTAGAGATATCAAAGCTGCTAAGAAAAAGAGTCATCCAAATAGTCCCTCCAGACCAGATAGGATCCGAATTCTACTCAAGACTATTTTTGGTGCCAAAGAAGACCGGGGAATGGAGACCAATTTTGGATCTCAGTGTATTGAACAAGTCTGCAAGAGTACAAAAATTCTGGATGGTCACAATGCAGTCTGTCCTGCTTTTGGAAAAAGATGATTGGATGTGCTCGATAGATCTTCAAGATGCGTACTACCACATAAAAGTGGACAGGCCATCAAGAAGATTCCTTCGCTTCTGTGCGGGAGCCAGTCACTACCAGTTCAGAATACTGCCCTTCGGACTCTCTACAGCCCCCAGAGTGTTCACAAAATGTATATGGCAGTCATCACAGCTCACTTGCAACTACAAGGATTCCAGGTGTTTCCATACCTAGACGACGGACTCATCTCCATCCCCACCAGACATCTATTGGAAGAAGCCCTGGCATACTCTCTCCTTTCTGCAGAAAGGCTAGGCATAACCATAACCTGGCAAAAATCCAATCTCACCCCATCTCAGTCCACAGAATTCATAGGGGTCATCTTGAATATAAAGGATTGCAGAGCATCCATTCCAGAGCACAGAATTCTAAGGATAAAGCAACAACTGATCCCAAGCCTTTCAAGGGAGAATTCCACAGCTCATTCTGTTCTACAGTTGTTGGGTTCCATGGCAGCCTCCATCACCATTGTCTCCCTGGCCAAGTTTCACATGAGGTTTCTACAATGGCTACTGCTCACCCAATGGTATCCCTTTCAGTACCCACTTTCAGCCAAGATTCAGGTAACTCACAGGTGCAAACAGGATTTAAATTGGTGGATGACCCACAGCCCATCACAATGGTCTCGCCCCTTCTCCCTCCAACTACCCAAGGCTACAGTGACCACGGACGCCTCCCTGATGGGGTGGGGGGGTTATGTCAGGGACAGACAGTCCAAGGTACTTGGTCTGAAATGGAGGCCCATTTGCATATAAATGTTCTAGAGCTGAGGGTGGTGCTTCTGGCGTTGCAAGCATTCCATCCCCTGCTACCATCTGGGACTATTGTGATACAATCAGACAACATGGCAGTGGTCTGGTACATCAACAAACAGGGTGGAACCAAATCTTACCCACTCTGTCGAGAGGCCATGAGGATATGGCAATGGGTGATGGCTACCAACCATTTTCTTCTAGCAACGCACATTCCCGGGAGTTCCAATGTGATAGCAGACAGACTCAGCAGGTGTATTCTACAACCTCACAATTGGTCCCTGAATCCTGTGATAGCAGCGGAGATTTTCAACAGCTGGGGTCTTCCTTGCTGCGACCTCTTTGCATCCCCGACCAACTACAAATGCAGCAACTATTTTGCCCTGATTCCCCCTCCGGGACAGTCACCCAGGGACACTCTAGTCCACAGTTGGCCCTTGGGTTTACTTTATGCATTTCCACCTCTCCCCCTCATTCCCCAGTTTCTGAAGAAAGCCCGCCAGTTGAAGAGCAAAGTGATCCTCATAGCACCATATTGGCCTCATCAGATTTGGTTCCCCTTCCTTTGGCTTCACCTGCTAGATCAACCGTGGATTCTCCATCCAACTCCGGGGTTGATCTCCCATTCACAGAATCTGATTCACCCCAATTTGGACAGCCTGAAGCTCACAGCTTGGCTCCTCCAATTCCCTTGATTGCCAGGCAGAATGATCTTTCTTTGCCAGTATGTGACTACACAGTACATAAGACATTAAGATGTCTCATCAACTATTTGTTTCTCTTGAATGAAATAAGCTTGATGAATAGTTTGCAAAAGTGGTCCTAACCAGCTGGCTTGACAAATTGCCTTTCATTTATCTAAAATAAGTGCATCTTATTTATAAAACAATTAAAGGTTCATTTAATCAGATCCGTGGTAACTTTCACCATTTTTCCAGTCCAGAATCTCTGTTGACAATATATGTATGGCTGCATCTTGCTCAAATCTTCATGTCTTCATCATTCATTATAACTGGATCTGATGTGCAGGAGAAGTACAGCCTTGGGTCCAATTGTACCCAGGAATATCTTCCTTTGATTCCTCCCAAGGGTTCAAATAGCTGGGGATTCTGACCATTAATTGAGGATGAATTAAAACTAACACCATCAGATAAATAAGTTATGTACTTACCATAACGTTCCATCTGTGTTGTCTATTTTCATTCATCCTCAACGCCACACTGACCAACCCCCATCCCTTTCTAATGTCTGATTTCTGGAAGAGCAACAGTCTTCAAGGACACTTATGTCTTGTATGAGTTTCAGATGTGGCATTCCCTTCCATTTTTTCATAACTAGTTTCTGGAGGAATGAGGTTCATTTACTTTTCTAGGCCAACTATATCCTTTGTATTGAACTTCATTAATAGTGTTCCTTTATGTTATTTCTGTCAAGCTGCAAACAAGATCTGAGGGATGTTAGGGGTGGTGTATTATGGGTAGGGAAGTAGCTCAAGAGCTTGTTAGAGGCCATGAGGTAGTGTAACGGCCGAGTCGGATCCCAGAAATGGATCTGGACCCATTAGTTGAGGATGAATGAAAATGGACAACACAGATGGAACGTTATGGTAAGTACTTAACTTCTTTTTAGTTCATGTCACGTTTTACCACAGCTGATGTGCAGTGATCATGGGTTTAAAGGTTCATTTTTTGCTAGATAATTCTGCCAAACTAAAATATAAACCAATGGACAGAAGATTAATAACAGATTATATGGAAGCAAAACAATCACTATGTAAAACTAATTAGAGTAATGTATTCAGTGGAAAAACTGCTGAATGAATGTGTACATTTTTGAAAGAGAAATTGATTGCAAAAAATTTAAAAAAAATGTTTTAACATCAGGATCTAGGCACGCAACATCAAGAGGATATAGTTCCATAAGAACAAGATACTTGATTAAGGTGAGAAACAAAAAAAAATAAGAAATGGAAAAGAGGTTGAATTACAACTTTGAAAACTGAAATAAACAAACCGGGCAGACAAATTAAATGTAGTATGAGAAAAGCTTAAGAAAATTAAAAAAAAAATGATATAAAAATATTGAGAAAAATATGAAACCATTTTATAGATAATATGTGGAATAAGTAATGACATACAAATTGATAAAGTGTATGGAGATTCTTAAATTTATTCTCAGGCACAATAGATTATAGCTATATTTACAAAATGTTATGCAAAACAGTTTGGCTCCACAAAGGAGATGATAAATTGTCCTAGTGACATCCAGGTAACCTCTGATACTGAAATCAAATTAAATTACATTGAAAAAGAACTATGCAAACTGGATCCAAACAAAGAATTAGTAATAATGACCTGAGAACACTTTAATAAGAACTTACTAGGTCGTATAAATATAGGGAGATTCCTCAAGATTGGAGACATGCACTTGTTAAAACTGTCTTTAAGGGAAAGGGAAATAGTGCAAACCCAGAGTCATACCAACCCTTATGTTTACTTTCATGTTGTACAAAAATAATGAAGAAGGTAAAATTAGGAAAGTTATTGGACTTGAAACAGTATATAACCATGTATATGTTGAAAATAGATGTTTTACCACCTGTAACATGATGTTCTATAAAATATAACACCAGGTATGAATAAAAAATGTGCTGTGATGTAATTTATATAGATTTAACTTCAATATTTGACAGGGTCATTCACAAAACACTGATCAATAAATTAGAACAATGACATATCAATGTATTCTTGATAAGATGGATAGCTGCATGGCTTACAGATAGGACATGGCATGTATCATACAGCAATTGGATATGTGAAATTTGAGGTTACAGTCAGGGTGTCCCAAGCCCATACTTGTTTAGATTGTATGTTTCAGATCTATCTTTTTCATCTAAGGTGCTCTACAATCTGTATGCAGATGACTTGAAACTGAGTAAACTGATTACATTTGTTACAGATTGGGCATGTCTGCAAAAGAACTTGACTAAATTGACCATTTGTGTATAGGAGAATAATATGTTGATAAATACATAAAAAACTAAATATATGAGATGTGGGAGGCATAAACTGAAAGGTGAATATTTAATACAGCAGATGGTGGTTGAAATTGTAGATTCATTTAAGGAGCTAGTTGTATGAGTAGATCTGTCTCTGAGTTTTTCTAATCATATCAACCAAATGATTAATGATAGATCTAATATTGATATTTTCATTCTATCCTCAACTGTTGGGTTCAGATCTGATCCTTGAATCCAATTCAGCTGTTACTAAAGCTTGTGATAACCAGAAAAAGCTCTCAAGCTTCTCCCTTGCCCATAATGCACCAACCTCTAACATACCTCAGCTATCATTTACTGCTTTTCCTGAAAAGACATAGTCAGCTTTAGCTCTTGAGTTTTGCAGATAAGTGCTAGTTTTTGCAGTTAAAAATGTTTCTGATATCTTCTTAACCTTATATATATTACTTGTTTACTTTTCCCTTACCCTCATAAAATATTGTATACCCCTTTTTACCGTTGTTGGTAATTTTTCTCACTTCTCTTCCTGTTGTACATTCAGGTGTAGCTTTATTATCATTGTTGGTATTTTTCTTTCTTTCTTTTCTCCTATTCTCCTCATAAAAAAGCTTCCTTCTTGTTTACTTACTTTTTTTAATTGGCTGAGAAAGGTCCATCTGGATTCAAAAAGTGTGTAAAGTGTGGGCAGAAGCTGCCTCTCTCTGATGTCCATACTCTTTGTGTTTATTGCTTAGGCCCACAGCACCTTCAGGAGGAGCATTCTATTTGCCACAATTTCAACCCAAGAGCTTTAGTGGATGGGAAAAACAAACATCCTAAAAAGTTTGTTGCCATCGTCTTTTGATGATGCTATCACTGGGGTTTAATCCCCCAAGACTACATCTAAGGAGTCTAAATCACTGCCTCCGATGCCTTCCACTTGCTCACCCCAGATCTCAGAGTCTTCTAAGGAGAGATCTAAATCAGATTCAAAAAGATCTCAAAAGTTTCTCTCCTTCAGATTCAAAGAAGAAGAAATTACTACGACTTAAGATCCGCTAAAGAAACCTACAGATCTGACAGT
This sequence comes from Protopterus annectens, assembly GCF_019279795.1. Classification (NCBI taxonomy): domain Eukaryota; kingdom Metazoa; phylum Chordata; order Ceratodontiformes; family Protopteridae; genus Protopterus; species Protopterus annectens. The sequence goes on from NC_056745.1 coordinate 138,810,469, forward strand.
TTCAGGTACCACTGTACTTCAAAGGACAGGATATTCCCCTTGTCTTGATCCCTTCACCATTTTTGGAAAGGCACCAATCAAAGTCTTCTTCCCTTGCTTCATCTTGTTCTTCCAGGAGTTTGACAGAGGAAGATGTGGACAGAGTGATGCAAAAGTTCCTCTTGGTGCAGATCCAGATGGGTGTTTTCCTGGCTCCTACCCCTTCAGGTCAGGAGGCCCATCCATCTACCACACCACCACTTCATGCTCCTTCTCTGTTTCCTTTAGTAGCTTTGGAGTCCCTGGATCCGAGCCTTTTAGATCCAATTTCTTCAAATCTGGATGACTGTCGGAGCCAAAGCTTCCTTGATGGGTCTGAGGTGCTTGCCTTTTTGGCATCAGGGTCTTCTTTCTCTCTTGGGTGATCTGACTTTAGTGTTGTGAGGAGGGTATTTTCTGCTCTAACAGGATGGATGGATGAACCCCCCCCCCTGGATCCTCAATCTACTTCCCAGATGTCTCAGTGCTTGGAGCCTCATCATTCCATGCCACAGTGACATCCAACTTGAGACCTTCAGACCACCAAGCAGGGTTTATTAGTCTCTTCTGATACTTTCCCAGGGCACCCTGTGACAAAAGGAGGTACTGTCAGCACAGCTAGCTGGAATTTTGTAAATAATTATATGTCATTTGTAAATGTCAAACTAATTTATACAAGATGCTTGTGTTATAAATGTATTAGAACTGTATGTCATGTGTATATCAAACTGCTCTGTACAGATGTTTATGCTGAAAAGGTATTTATAAAGTGCTGTGTTTAAAATGTAGGCATAGAGTACTGTACTGGAAGAGAACAGAAATGTACATGCACTATTGCAACTGTTTACATATTTTAACAGTGGAGACGGGATTACAGGAGGTTAATCTCAGTCCAGCAAACATCAGAAAAATATCTGAAATTAAATTACTTTATAGGCTGGGCCATAAAGATGTTTCAATGCAGTGAGAGACACAAAGTCTGTACTAGGAAGCTTTCTGTATTGTCTTTGGTGTGAACTAATTGCTTCTTTGGAAGCATAGAGGAATGCATTTGCCAAAGATCTGAACAAAAGCCCTTGTCTATGTATTTTTACAGGTAGATGCTAAATACTACCAGCTGCCAGCAATGGGAGTTTGCTTGAGAACTAGAAGTCAGATGACCTGAAATGATGTCATTCTGCAAGCTATCCAAGCAGTAGTAGTTTAGATATTATTTTGAGAGGTCTCTCAGTGAGACAGAGCATTCTGCATTCTGTCTTGGACCTGACAACAGCAAGAAGCACCATTCACCACATCTGTCTTGCTCTATTAGTAAGTTTTTAGGGTCTAGTAATTCTCCTAAATACAGTCAGGAATATAGCAAAGCTTAGTTTACATTCTGTTTTTCTTTGTGTGAGCCTGTACTGCAATATTATTTTAAGTATTTTTGAACTCTGATGTCACTGTGAATATATATTCACTATTGTCTTGTTCATTTATTATTTATTATTAAATATATTTAAACCTTTCATTGTGGTTGATCTGTGTAGAGATATTTAAGTTTTGAGAGTACATGCATATTTATTTGGTGACACTGTGTGAGACACTCCTAACAGCCTTTTACACAGTAAAATTGGACACCTTTTGTTAAGAAGGGAGCATAGCTAGTAAAATTGTGCCAGCCTTTCCCAGATGTGTGTGTGTATATGTGTGTGTGTGTGTGTGTGTGTGTGTGTGTGTGTGTGTGTGTGTGTGTGTGTGTGTGTGTAAATCAAACTTCAAAGAGTTTGTGTGTTAGCTACTTGGGCATGGAAACAAAGCACTGGTTGGACAGAGAGGGTGCTGGAGGTCTTGGCTTGGTCAGTCAGCTGAGATCTCAAATCTATAGCTGTGCCAGTGGGGAGTCTTACTGGGGATCTGGAGAAAGAGGATGAAACCAGCCCTGGACTGACTGTTGTCTCTGTGTGCTCTTAAGTGAAATTGCATTTGATGCAGAGAGCTTCATCTGGAAATACAGTATGTGTACCTGTTATCCTCCCAGTGAACATCTTCCCACAGGTGCCAGTGGTAAGGATTAAGGCTCCTTGATTACTGGTCCAGTGGAGGGTCATCACACACCCCACTGAGGAAGTCCTTAGGAAGAGAAAGTGCAAGACAAGGCACTTGGGCTCTTCACAAGAGTCGGTCACTGAGGATACTGATTTTGATGAGGGAAGCATCGCCATGATCACCTCCTGAAGACATCTCATTTGAAGACATCCTTGAAATCCTTAAAAAGAGAGGTGGTTGGACCCGCAGCAACCCATCACCTGAGGAGTCAGTATTTCCAGAGGCCTTTGGAGCTGGCCCATCTACTTCCTGGGTTACTCCTCTTGCCAACAAGCTCATTCATTTGGTCTCTCAGTGGGCATGGAAGGAGCCTGATGCAGTTGAACCAATACCCAAGAGGTCAGACAGGATTCTCACCTCACCTGCAGGGAAGGAATGTTGGGGTAAAGGGGTGCCCATGAATGCATCATCATGGTGGCCAACAAGAAGGAACTTGACGAACAGAGTTCCTCTGTTCATCTCCCTAACAGGGAGTCTAGGGCAATGGGCATGTTTGGGAAACATGTTTATGCTTCAGTGACCTTTGCTCGTAGGTCACTGAAATATTTAGCACATTTTACTAGGTTGCAAAGGGATTTGATTAAAGAACTTTCAAACTCCTTTTCAGGAACCATTTCTGCTGAGGCCCAATCGTCTTCTTAGTTGGCTACCCTCCAATCTGCCTCAATTTCATCCATGAGGCTTATTTTGCATGCAGCCACAAGCACCTCAAGAGCAGTGGGTCCAGGCATATCTATTAGGGGGCATGCCTGGATGTGCTTATGAGATTTTGTGGAGCCCTTCAAGACCTTCATGGTCAATGCTTCCTTTGACGGCATTTGTTTCTTGGCCCCAAGGTGAAGGACACATGATCCAGGTATAAGAAGGATAAAAGGATCAGTGGCCATATGCTTTTTGGCCCCTCAAAGATCCTTTTTTTACAGCTCAACAAGATGGTCAGAAGATGTGATTCAAGAAGTCCCTGGGTCTTTTCCAGAACACACATGAAGGAAATTCCCCTAGGGACAGAGGGGGGAACTCCAATGGACATCTCTGCATGCAAAACCAGGGGTCCAGAATTTTTTCTCTGACAGACCCTACCAGCGCTCCTTAAAGGAGGCCTGATTGTTCCCCTCTGGAGACAGTGGGGGTTGACTGTCCATGCACCAGAGGGCCTGGCTAGACATAGCAAAAAATACTTGGGTGCAGAGAATTATTTCTAGATGTTATATAATACCCTTTTCATTTCCACCTCCAACTCTGCACAAAATTTCTGATGTTCCATCTTGTCAGAGGAAAGAAGCAGCAATACAAGTACAAAAGCTGCTAGAAAAAAAGAGTCATCCAAGAGATCCACCAGACCAGATAAAATCTGGAACTTACTCAAGATTTTTTTAGTGCCAAAGAAAACAGGGGACTTGAGACCAATTTTGCATCTCAGCAACTTGAACAAGTCAGTTCAACACACAATGTTTCACATGGTCATGGTTCAGTCCATTGTCCTTTTTCTGGACAAGGACAACTGGATGTGCTCAGTAGACCTTCAAAATGCGTGCTATCACAAAGAAATGAACAGACATTCCAGAATGTGTTTACACTTCTGGCTGGGAGCCAGTCACTACCAATGCAGAGCTCTGCCCTTTGGCCTCACCACAGCCCCTAGGGTGTTTATCAAATGTATGGCAGTAGTAACAGCTCACTTGAGACTGCAGGGATTCCGGGCATTTCCATATCTAGATGACTAGCTCATTACTACCCCTACCAGGCATCTGTTAATAAGGACAAGAAATTAGGTACTCCAGATTTGCTCTAATCTGTAGATAAGCATAAAGTAGAACAAGTATCTCCTACAACCAACTCATAATTTCAAATTCATAAGAGCAGTTTTCAGCATGAAGTCCATAATAGCATCTCTTCTTTTCTCAAAAGTACAGACTATCAAATTCCAGGTCAGAAAAATAGTTTGCAGTACCAAAGTTCCAGCCCACTTGATCCTTCAAGCTTTAGGCTTAATGTCAGTGGCAATAACCTTACTTCTTCTAGCCTGATTTCATATGAGAATTCTTCAATGGATGCTAACAACACAGTGGTCAATTCTTAACCAGTGCATGTCAGCACAGATAAGAATCACTCAAGCATGCAAAAAAAAATCTCAGTTGGTGGATTTAAGCAGATTAGGTCCTACAAGACTGGACAGTCAATGCTCTCTTCCCCTGTCCACCAGATTATTTATTATACTCCCATAAAACTTCAATAAGAAAACTTTATACACGTAAATGGAAAAGATTTCTTTACTGGGCACAACAAAATCATATTAATCCATTTTCAGCTCTGATACATAACATACTTGAATTTTTAGCTTTGTTGTTTAATCAAGGGGTGAGCTCCTAAACCATTAAGGTTCAATTAGCAGCAATATCTAATTTTCATATTGGATTTGAAGATTCTTCTTTGGCCTCTTCTAAATTTTGCAAAGCATTCTTGAGAGGTATTCTCCTGTTGAGACCTCCATTTAAAGACCCAACTCTACCATGGGGATCTGAACTTGGTACTGCAGACATTCATACATTCCCCCTTTGAAGCAGCAGCTAAATGTGACCTTAAGTATCTTACTTGGAAAACTGTCTTTCTAGCGGCCATTACCTCAGCTAGGAGGATTTCAGAACTTCAAGCCTTGTCTTCAAAACCTCCCTACTTGATTTTTCATAAATGTAGTTATTTATTATTTTATTTACATTTTTTTCATAAATGTATTTATTTTTTATTTACATTTGTTGACCGGGAAAATCCGACTGGACACAGGTCCTTTTTCAGCGGAGGCTCGGGGAGAAAAGCTCCATAATAAAAACAATTAAAAACAACAATTACTTACAAGTTACAAGAAGTATAGGTAGGTTTTGTTTAACAATAGTAGTAAGCAATTATAGTTCTAAATGAAATGAAGTATTTAGTTAAATGGTACAACACTTATATCATTGGTGCCATAAAGACTAGCAATTATTTTAATAGCAGTTATTACCCTTGAATAACAGTGGCTAAGATTACAGCTGAGATATAGGTTTACAAGTAATGTATTTGGCTGCAATCTGAAGATAGTTAGAGGGGTGGAAGAAAGGGATTAGAGAGGCTGGGGTAGAGATGTTGAGGTTGTTACAGGGGCATGCCCAGTGCTCTTTTAGATGAGATTTTAGAGCAGCCTTGAAGTTAGTGCGTGATGACACAGAAGTTATAGTGTGAGGAAGGGTATTCCATAATTTTGCTATGGAGTAGGTGAAGAGAGATTCTCCAGCAGAGTTCCTGGTTCTAGTTACCTGTAATTGATTTTGTTGCTGGAGCAAAGTGGTCTGGTGGTATGATAGGGTTGGAGTAGATTTTGGAGGGAGGGGACTTTTAGAGGATGATTTAGTAGTTTGTGGGTGAGCGAGAGTTGATACTATTGAAGGAAGTGAGGGAGTTCTAGCCAGCCTAGTTCAGTAAGTGAGGTGCAGTGGTGGCTACGGTAGTTTGCGCCAGTGGTATACTTTGCTATTTTGTTGTAGCAAGCTTTGAGTTTAGCTAACTCACTTTGCCTTAGGTTGGTAAATATTGGAGAGGCGTAGAGTAGGGTGGAGATAAGGTGGCTATTTGCAACTGAAATCTTGGCTGTTTTGGTGAGCTATTGCTTATTTTTGTATGAAGCTCCTAGTTTTTTGTGTACTTTTTTATGGTTAACGAGATGTGGATGTCAAACTTGAGGTTATTGTCAATTTCAACTACAAGTAGTTTGATGTGGTCTGTTGGGGGGGTAATGGTACTGTCATTGGCTTTAATATTAAAGTGGTGGGTGTTTAGATTGTATTTGGTGTGTTGGAAGATGAGTTTTGTTTTGTTTGGGTTAAGTATTAATTGTATATCTGAAAGCCAAGTTTCAACTGAGGAAAAGGCTTCCTGCGTGGTCTTTTGAAGTTCAAGTAGGGAGTGGGCTGAGCAGATGATGGTGGAATCATCTGCGTACTGTATGAGAGTGGCCTGTTTGGTAGCAGAGGCTAGATTATTAGTGAATATGGAGAAGAGTAAGGGTCCAAGAATGGATCATTGGGGAACACCTACTGAGACAGAAAGTTGGGGGGATATATCGGGTCTATATTAGAAGACTGAATGTTTAGGTGCTCGAACGCCTAAACATCGATCTTCTAATATCGAAAAAATGGCGAATGGCCAATTTAATGCAGGGAAAGACTTCCCTTGGCCATTCCCCAGAGTTTGCTATTTCCCTATTGTTGAGTGATCTCGGAGTTGGTATATTTAGTTAGGGAGGGTGTGGTGGCAAAGCCCCCCACTTAATTTAGATGTAAAGTAATGTTTTTTGTGTTGTGGCCGAGGGACGTGTTTCCCTGGGATGTTCAACACTGTGCGGTTCGATATTAGAAGATCGATGTTTAGATGTTCGATCACCTAAGCATTCGGTCTTCTACTATAGACCTGATATATCATTATGCCAAACAACGGATTGATGGCAGTCAGTCAGGTAGCTCTGGAACCAGTTTGTGACAGATTGAGAGAAGGATAGAGTATTGAGGACAGTGATGAGTTGTTTATGAGAGAGTATGTTGAATGCTTTAGATAGGTCTAGGAAAGTTGCAGAGGTGAAATAACCATTGTTTTTATGTTGAAGGATTGTATTAGTGAAAGCAAGTAAGGCAGTGGTTGTGCTGTGGTATGGTCGGAAACCATGTTGTGTGTTAGATAGGCGGTTGTTAGTAAGGAGGTAGTTTAGAACTTGAGAGTGAATGCATCTCTCAAGTATTTTTGATAGAAAAGACAGAATTGCTATGGGCCGGTAGTTGGTGAATTCTGTGGAGGGCCCACCTTTGTGGAGGGGGATAATGTGGGATATTTTCCATTGTGAAAGGAAATAGCTTTCAGATAAAGATCGGTTAATCAGGATTGCAACTGGGTAGGCTAGGGCTTCAGCTGCAATTTTAAGGTACTCAGCTGGGAGGTTGTCAGCTGCTAGTTTTGTGGGCTTTAGTTTCGATAGGAGTTTTTTATGTTGGAGGTAGGGATAGGAGAGAAAGCGAATGCAGTGGGCAGGTTACTAGGTGTAGTTGGAGGGGGTAGGGGAGATGGGTTGTGTTGTTTTGCTAGTGATAGAACAGTTTGTGTGAAGTGAGTGTTGAAAGAGGTGGCAGTGTTTTGAGAGGAGTTTGTTTTGTTTGGTGGAGGACTTCTTACTTTTCCTAGGTGGAGGATGGAGTTGATGGTTGACCAGAATTGTTTAGGGTTGTTTTGGGTGGAGTTCAGGGTAGACTGGTAATATAGGATTTTGTCCTGTTTTATTAATTTTTTGACTTTGTTACGTAATTCACAGAATTTCTGTCTATCAGAGGGTTTTTTTGACTTGTGCCAGTGATTCCAGGCTCTATCTCGGTTTTTCATTTCTGATCTAGTGGTTTTTGTAGCCATGGGGAGGACTGGGCTTTAACTCTAGTAAATTTTGTGGGCGCATGGGTGTTTAGGACTTTAAGGAAGGTGGTATTGAAAAATTGGAGAGCGTCATCAAGGTTGAGGTATTTTAGTGGAGTCCAGTTGTAGTTTTTTATGGCTGAGATGAAGTCAGGGTTAAAGTTTACTTTATTACGTATTTGGTGATAGGTAATGGGTTTAGCCTGATATATGTGTTTTTTGAGTAGGAAAGTTGGGGAATAATCATTGATGCTATTACGAACAAATGCATCCTTCCTTCCCAAGGTGGTGTCAAAATCCAATATCAATCAGTCCATTAATTTGCCTGTATTCTTTCCTAAATTTGCAAACAAAGGTGAATATATATGGCATTTATTGGATGTTCACAGACAATTATGTTTTTATCAACACCGGACAAAAGAAATCAGAAAGACAGACCAATTGTTTGTTTCTTTTGCAGATTTGAAATTGGATAAACCAGTCATGAAAGTAACTTTAGCCAGATGGCTTACTGATTGTATTTCCTTTATCTATAACAAATTGCATCTTACCTTCACTAAACCCATAACAGCCCATTCAACTAGGTTCATGGCAACTTCAGTGTTTCTATCCAGGATTTCCATGGACAACATATGTTCATAGGTTCATAGGTTCATACTAGGCTATCTGCCCTGGGGCAATTATAAGCCTAGCCCGATTCTGTATGGCTTACGCCACCCCTTGATTTGTGTATACTGTGCCCTTTTTAAGGTTTAGTTTACTGTGCCTCTGTCTAATAGTGACACGGGAGTAATCCCTGGGACAAACCTACGATCCCCCATCCACTTATCGAGATTCTTCTTGAAGAGATTCAGTGAGGTGCTCTGCCTCACGTGAACTGGAATTCTATTCCAGAGCGAAGGGAGCCTCTGGGTTATGAACCTGCCCCTACAGCAAGTTCTATTCATTTCTGTGCTGAGGTTCAAGTCCCTCGAGAGTGTGGTTCTAAGGGATTTAGATTTACTGAGGTTGAGCATGTCCATTAATTCTGGATTTGACATAGCTTTGTATGTCAGGCATAGATCGCCTCAAAGTAGGCGGTATGCAACTGAGTAGAGCTGGAGTTTTTTTAACCGAGCAGCATATGGCATCTGTTTGAGACCCTTGATCCTCTTGGTGAGATACTTTTGGGGTCTTTCTAATTGCTGCAGGTGTCGGGTAAGGTACATCCCAAAAGGGGCGTTGTATTCTATGATGGGCCTGATAAGGGATGAATAAAGGGGCACGATTACCTCTCTTGATCTAGATGTGAAACCCTTCATGAAGAGTTGGGCTATGTAGAAGGTCTTTCTAACCACTTTGGCAATGTGGTTTTCAAAGGAGAGATTGCTATCAACTTGGGTCCCCAGGTCCCTAATAACTTTCTCTGTACTTAATGGGTTTCCGCCTATGTGGTAATTTGTGGGCACATTGTTTTTGCCAAAGGGTATGACTATACATTTTTTGGCATTTAGCTTTAAACCATGGCGCTGGCACCAGTTATCTGTCTCTGTGAGACCTTTTTGAAGGATGTTTGTGTCAGCTGGAGAGTTGATTATGGCGCCCAGTTTGCAGTCGTCTGCGAACTTGGTGAGCCATAGTCCTCCCATGTTTGCCTGTACCTCGGAAAAGTATATACCGAACAAGAGTGGTCCCAGGACAGAACCCTGTGGGACGCCACTTGTGACCAGTTTCAAGTCTGACATGGCTCCAGCAACTCTCACTCTGTGGGTTCTATCTTTGAGCCAGTTTGCGACCCATCTTGTGACATAGGGGTTTATATTTAAGCTGGATAGCTTATCTATGATGCCCGAGTGGGGTATTGTGTCAAATGCCTTTGCAAGGTCCAGATAGGCTGTGTGGACTACCTTCCCTTCATCTATGGCTTTGGTGACTGTTTCAAAGAAGTCAACCAGGTTCAAAAGGCAGGATCTGCCCTTGACAAAGCCGAACTGGGTAGAATCTAGTGTCTGTAGGTCCCCAATGTCTTTGTTTAAGAGCTCCATGATGATCCTCTCCATAGCCTTGTAGACTAAGCTAGTCAGGCTTATGGGGTGATAGTTTCCAGGGTCCGTAGAGGCTCCACCTTTGTGGAGTGGGACCACTGTTGCTGTACACCATTCTGTGGGCACATATCCTGTAGTGAGGCTGAGATTGTATAGCTGTTTTATTTGAGGGATTAGTTCCTCTTGTAGTTCATGTAGGATGCAACCTGGGATGCCATCTGGTCCCATGGAAGCAGTGTTTTTTGCTTTGGAGAGGGCAGCCTTCACCTGAGCATCTGAGATGTTTGGGAGGTAGCCCTCTGCTGGGATAGATACTTGCTCTTTTGGGGGGGAGGGGGTGGAGAAGTTTGCACTGAACCTGTCTGCCAGGATATTGGCGATGTCTGTGGGTTCAGTGTATTTTTGTCATTTAGAATCAACTCAGAACAAGTCTGGGAGTTGCATCCCAGGTTTCTAACATAACTGAAAAAAGCCTTATGATTGTCTTTGGTGTCCTGTGCAATTTTTCTCTCGAAGCTGGCCTTGGAGGATTTTATGAGGGATCGTAATTTTTTGCTAGTACTGATCAGAGATGCCTTCCCTATTAGGGATTTTGCTCTATCATGTAGTAGCTTCCTCCTTCTGTTGTACAGTTTATTTATAGCAGGGTCCACCAGACTGGATGCCTGCCTTTGGATGATTGGGTCTTGGTTTTGTTTGGGATAGCATGATCCATGCATTCCTGGAGATGTCCATAGAATGCATTTATATAGGATTCTGCAGTTTGGGCCGTAGTTTCCACTGGCCCTGGGGCCTTGAAGGATTCCACTTCAGTTTTGAGAAGTGAGAAGTTCACTTTTGAGAAGTTTTTCACTGTGGTTTTCTGGGCTGGGGGTGGGGTCGGGATGTGGACATCCAGTGAAATTAATTTATGGTCTGATCTTACCAATGAGGGATATACTTCTGGTGTGGAGCATAGAGTCCCCATGTTGGTAATGATCAGGTCTAGTATGTTGTCCCCTCTTGTGGGAGTGGTGACTAGTTGTTCCATAGCATTTGAGTTTATAATTTCCAGGAATCTTTGGGCTAAGGTGCTGGGGCTTGAGTAGTGCTCCCAGTCAATGTTTGGGTAGTTGAAGTCACCCAATATAATGGTGTTCGGAGAGATCTTCATGTTCTCCAATGTTTTCTGGAAAGCCGAATAGGATTCCTGACTTTGAGAGGGTGGTCTGTAGGATGCTATAAACTGAAAAGCAGTCTTGCCCACTGTTAATTGCACATGGATGGTCTCCGATACTTCATGCAATGCCAATAACCTGGAGGTGTGGATATCCTTGATAAATATGGAAACTCCCCCTCCTTTTGTGGTTCGGTCCGGGTTTTGGGGCCGAAAAGCATGATATGAGGTATAGCCTGGTAGTGCTGAGGTGCTCTCTGGAGCCTTGAACCAGGTTTCTGTCACTGCACAGATATCGATGTTCTCCATACTGAGGAGTGCTTCGAGTGCATGCATCTTGAGGTTAAGACTTCTGGCGTTTAGCAGCATTACCCTTAGTTTCTTGTTCCTTGTGCTGTCTATGGGGGTGGGTTTGACTTTTGAGCCTTGCCTAAAAAAGGCACTATGGGGGTGGCAAGAGCCTTTGCCAATATCTGAAAGCCCAGTGGTGACAGGTGCAAGCCATCCCTAGCGAAGCAACGTGCCTTGTCGAGTACGTCATCCCAGGCTGACAGACACTGGACCCCCTTTGAATGACACCAAAATTTTAGCCAATTATTAAAATCGATCATTTTGTCTTTGTACTGTGGCATCATTCTAGGTGAGGGTAAGATGCTGCTCAAGGTCAGGGTCATACCAGCCTGGGCTACATGATCAGAGAGCTCCTCTATGTCTCTTTTCATGTAGTCCAGGGAGGTACATCTCAGGTCATTCACACCAGCATGTACAATGACTGAGTCATATTTGTATTTGCTTTGGAGTGACCTGAGTGCTTGCGTTATGTGTCGGATCCTAGCACCCGACAGGCAGCTCACCGTGACCTTCTCTTTATTCAGCCTGGTGAGTGGGACATCAGTGTGTCTGACAATAGAGTCACCTATAACAAGAGTATCAGGTGTGTTATTCAGCCTTAAGGGCTGTGGCTGCTTGGCACACTGACTTTGTGGGTTATGTGTTGTGTGTGTTTTGTTTTGAGGTAGCGTTTGCTTGGATGTCTGCTTTGGAGGTCTCTGTTGCTTAGGTGGATTTTTATTTAGAGCCTCCGAGTATGTTTTTGTGTATTTATGTGTTTGGTTCGCTGATGTGGTGGGACTATGTGATACTGGAATTGTGTTGTGTGAGGTTACCTTCTCCTCCTGACTGGTTACACCAGTTTTGAGATGAGAGAGCTCAGCCTCCAGTTTGGCTAAATAGTTGCATCTCTCACATATATTTGAACCTGTTTGGAGGAGGAGAGGGTTGTCCGTGTACATGAGACAGTTGTAACATTGCCTCAAAATTCCCAGATTCACCAGCTGGACTGGAGAGGAAACCATTGACTGATCTTTGGACATGCTAGAGTAATAGGGAAACTGAATTTAAGATGGACCAATAGAGGACAGGGTAATTGTAGAGAGCACCCCAGCATTACCAGGCTATACCTCGTATCATGCTTTTCGGCCCCAAAACCCAGGCCGGACCACAAAGGGAGGGGGAGTGTCCATATTCATCAAGGACACCCACACCTCCAGGTTAGTAGCAACACATGAAGCATCAGAGACCATACAGGTGCAACTAACCATAGGCAAAACTGCTATACAACTGGTAGCATGTTACAGACCACCCTCCCAATCTCAAGAACTCCACTCAGCCTTCCTGAAGACATTGGAGGATATGAATGTATCACAAAATACCATCATACTGGGAGACTTCAACTACCCAAACATAGATTGGGTACATTATTCTAGCCCTAATACCCTAGCCCAAAGGTTCCTGGAATTCATAAATTCAAATGCACTGGAACAATTAGTCACCTCTCCCACTAGCGGAGATAATATACTAGACCTGATCATCACAAACATGGGGACAAAATGCTCCACACCGGAAGTATACCCCTCACTAGTGAGATCTGACCACAAACTAATCACCCTGGATATACATATCCCACCTCCACCCCCAGCACAAAAGACCACAGTGAAAAGCTTCTCAAAAGCAGACTTCACTCTTCTTAAGACTGAGATGGTATCCTTTAAGCCCACTGTGCCAGTGGATACCACATCCCACAATGCCGAATCCTTCACAAATGCTTTCTATGGACATCTCCAAGAATACATGGATCATGCAATCCCAAACAACTCCAAGTCCCTCTCCACCAAAGGTAAGTGTCTTGTCTGGTGGACCTCAGCCATAAACAAACTGTATAACAAAAGAAAGAAGCTACTGCACGTCAGAGCAAAATCCCATGAAGGGAAGACATCTCTGATCAACATTAGCAGAAAACTACGTTCTCTCATAAAAACATCCAAGGCCAACTTTGAGAGAAAAATCGCTAAGGACACTAAAGATAACCACAAAGCCTTCTTCAGCTATGTTAGAAACCTGGGCGGAAACCCTCAGATATGCTCAGAGTTGGTTCACAACAATAAAAAATACACTGAACCCACAGATATTGCTAACATTCTGGCTGACAGGTTCAGTGCAAATTTCTCCCCTCCTTCACCCCCAAAAGAAGAAATACTTATCCCAGCTGAATCTAATCTCCCTGTCATCTCAGATGTCCAAGTGAGAACCGCCCTAAACAAAGCAAAAAACACAGCATCAATGGGACCTGACGGTATCCCGGGTTGCGTGTTACGTGGACTCCAAGAGGAGCTAAACCCACACATAAAAATGCTATTTAACCTTAGCCTTACTTCGGGATATGTACCTGAACACTGGCGTACAGCAACAGTGGTCCCACTGCACAAGGGGTGCCTCTACAGACCCTGAAACTACCGCCCCATAAGCTTAACCAGCCTGGTCTGCAAAGCTATGGAAAGAATCATTATGGAACTCATAAACAGAGACATAGGGGACCTACAGACACTTGACCCCACCCAGTTCGACTTTGTAAAGGGCAGATCCTGCCTTTTAAACCTGGTTGACTTTTTTGAAACAGTCACTAGAGCCATTGACGAGGGCAAAGCAGTCCATACAGCATACCTGGACCTGGCTAAGGCCTTCAACACAATACCCCACTCAGGCATCATAGATAAGCTCAACAGCTTAAATGTAAACCCTTATGTCACTAGATGGGTTGCAAACTGGCTAAAGGACAGAACCCATAAAGTTAAAATCGCTGGAGCAATGTCAGACTCAAAGCCAGTCACAAGTGGTGTCCCACAGGGATCTGTCCTGAGACCCCTCTTGTTCGGCATTTATTTCTCAGATGTTAAAGCAAACACGGGAGGGCTGTGGCTGACAAAGTTCACAGATGACTGCAAACTAGGCGCCATAGTCGATACACCAGCAGACACACACATCCTACAAAAAGGCCTCACAGAAACGGACAACTGGTGCCGGAGTCACGGCCTTAAACTAAATGCCAAAAAATGTATAGTCATCCCCTTTGGGAAAAACAAAGTACCCACAAATTATCACATAGACAGAAACCCACTGAGTACTGAAAAAGTAATCAGAGACCTAGGAACCCAAGTTGACAGCGACCTCTCATTTGATACCCACGTTGCCAAAGTGGTTAGAAAAACGTTCTACCTTGCACACCTCATCATGAAGGGATTCACATCCAGATCCAAGGATGTCATTGTACCTCTATATTCCTCCCTCATCAGACCCATGATTGAGTACAATGCCCCATTTGGTATGTACCTCACCCGGCATTTGCAACAGCTGGAGAGACCACAAAAGTACCTCACCAAGAGGATCAAGGGTCTCCAACATATGTCTTATTCTGCCAGACTAAAGAAACTTCAGCTCTATTCAGTATTATACCGCCTGCTCAGAGGTGATCTCTGCCTGACGTACAAGGCCATGTCCAATCAGGATCTGATGGACATGCTCCACCTCATAAAATCCAAGTCCATTAGGACCACAAGAGCTAAAGACTTAAACCTCGGCACAAGTATGAATAGGACATGCTGGAGGGATAGATTCATAACCCAGAGGCTTCCCATGCTTTGGAACAATATCCCAGTTCGTATTAGGCAGAGCCCCTCACTGACTCTCTTCAAGAGAAATCTTGATGAGTGGATGGGAGATCGTAAGTTTACCCCAGGGGTCACATCTGTGTCACTGCTAGATAGGGGCACAGTAAACTAATTCTATTATATAAGGGGACCTTCATTGTGTCACTACTAGACACAGTATTCTAAATTTATTCCATACATTTTTGTACCATTTCATGGGGTGGCAAATGCCACATCACTATGGCTAGGCTTACAAATGCCCCAGGGCAGATAGCCTAGTACTATACTATGAAACTATGAAACTATAAGAGTAAGTAGTGCTTATGGTTTAATAGTGCTAACTTGTAGGATTACTTAATTGGACCAGTGAAGGGCCTTAGAATGAGAATACAGTGTTTAAATTGAGAGATAGAGCAGTTCTAAGGGAAAAAGTGAAGAGCAGACTTTGTAGAGCCAGGAATAGTTTAAACCCAATTAGACGGTGCTGCCCATTGTTACACTATGCTCAAAAATGCACAAAACCATGCAAAAGAGGGTTTTAAGAGAGGAAGATGAAGGAGTTTTGGAATTGACCCAAAATGGCCAATAAAACTACAGTTTCAAGTCAGTAACCACTCCCACAGGGGCAGGCAGGCTGCTCAATGTTTTTCACTGCCACTGATCAACAGAGAGACTTTCCTTTAGCCCAAGCAAAAAATGGCCTCACAGAAACTTACAAACAGTTCAAGAACAGCAAGCCTGTAACTGAACTTTTTTAAATCTCAGAAAAGTGGGAAAAACGCAAGATTTTTTTTTTGTTTTTTTTTGTTTTTTCAGAGATAGCAGAGGTTCACAAGTATCAACAAATTATAACAGTGCAGTAAATGACCCCACACAAGAGTGCTAGGCCAAAGACAGATAAAATGCAAGTTTTGAGAAAAAAACGATTTTAAAAATAAATGCAAACAGGAAATTTAGTAAACAGCTCTAGGTTGTGCTCTAAATACAGTTACTAATGCAGAAATCAAATTTAACAAGCCAGAAAATGCTCAAAATAGGTGGCTATGCAGAAAAACTTAGCAAATAAACAGAGGAAAAATACTTAAAGTCTCAAAAGTGGCTCCTTTCTTTTCTCAGCATTTTCTCCTCTTGGCGGGTGCTTCACCAACAGCCAACAAGCCTGAAAAGATACCAAAACCACGAGGCAACCAGGTTTTAAGAGAGGAAGATGAAGGAGTTTTGGAATTGACCCAAAATGGCCAATAAAACTACAGTTTCAAGTCAGTAACCACTCCCACAGGGGCAGGCAGGCTGCTCAATGTTTTTCACTGCCACTGATCAACAGAGAGACTTTCCTTTAGCCCAAGCAAAAAATGGCCTCACAGAAACTTACAAACAGTTCATATGTACAGCAGCAACTTGGGCAAGTCCTCATACCTTTATCACCCATTACAAATTAGATCTGGTCTCGAGGGGTAGAGCATCTTTTGGTTCATCTGTGCTAAGGAATATCCTTCCTTAGAGTCCACCTGGGGTTTTAGGTAGCTGGGGATTCTGTCCCAACAGCTGAGGATAGAAAGAAAATTGACAACATCAGATAAAGAAGTTATGTACTCACCATAACATTCCATCTGTGTTGTCCATTTTCATTCTTCCTCAACTTTCCACCCACCAACCTCCATACTTTGTTTCTACAAACTTCCAGAAGAATGAGATATTGTAAGGTCACCACTGTCCTTTCTGATTGAGCTCCAGATATAGTTCTTTCTGTATGACATATACAAATGTATGTATCTATATGTATACATATTGGCAGTTGTCATTTTTAGGTAAAATCAGCAAACAAGATCTGGGATATGTTAGGGGTTGGTGCATTATGGGTAAGGGAGAAGCTTGAGAGCTTTTTTGATTACCACAAGCTTTAGTAACTGCCGAGTCAGATCAGAAAATTGGATCTGAACTCAGCAGTTGAAAAAGAATGAAAATGGGCAACACAGATGGAGGAATGTTACAGTGAGTAGATAACTTCTTTTTATAGAGCTATAGGTTGTATAAAACATTTATAAAGTCTAGGAAATCAGAAATGATGATGTCATTGTTAGTCACATTTGATCCAAACTTGAGTATGAAATAACAATATGGAAATTTTATAAGAAAACAAACATAAGTAAACTGGAAAGAGTACTGCAGAAATATACCAAGGGCATCCATGATGTGAAAATTTAAGTTATTTTGAAAGACTAAAATATCTGAACTTGCACAGTGTGTCATATAGATATTTAAGAGGTGATCTTATTCAGGTATATACGGCATTTAGAGACAACTACCTCTGGGAATGTTTGAGATTATCAAAAAGTAGTAGAAAATCATCAGACAACCTATGTAGAAGATCTATAAGAATGAGAAGTGTACTAATTGGTTCTCTGAGAACAGCTTATGCATGGAATAGACTACCAAATTACATTAAAGCAAGCACTAGTTTTGATATTTTTAAGAAAAGCCTGAACACTTATTATAGGAAAACTGTTTTGTTACATTGGCAGTCTAGAAGGACATTAATGTCCAAGCTTCCAGTAGTTGAATGCATGTGGTGAATAAAACAATATAGTGATCTGATCTAACCAGTGAGGGTTTGACAATGGGTGAGGAGAAGACAGGGGCTGTATTGTGAGGACATGATCGAGTATGCTGTGCCTCAGGGGGTGAGGATTCTATTTTTCTGAGAGTATTTGGATTAATAAAGTCAGGGAAGAATTGATCATATTTATTTGTAGAGGTGTCCATGGGACAGTATATGGAGCAGTCGATAAAGTTTCCTAGAAAGATGGTATTTGAGTTAATAGAGAGGAACCAAAGTTTACTAAGAAATGTTATGTGATTTGCTTATGGCATGAGAAAAGATCTAGCAATGCCAGGATGTGATATGAGGTCTTGTTTACAGATACTAAGATACAAATGAGTTTCCGGTCATTGTCCTGGTTGATTAGTCTATAGGTAATGGTAAAGATAAAGAATGACACACCACCACCTGAGTTACTGTTATCCACACTTGTGGGCCTAAACAAGAGATTGGCAGAAAAGCCAATTAAGGAGGGAGTGTTGTCACTGCACTGCAACTAGGTTTTAGTGACAACACAAATATCCATGTTTTACAGAGTTTGGGAGGTCTTGAAGGAGAATATTTGTGTACTTAAGCTCCTGGCACTAAGCAGCACTATATTAATATTTGCCAGACTGGATTATGTATTTACTATTTATGTAGCCTTAATAAATTGACTTAGTACAAAAAGAGCACTATGGGAGCATAGAATATCTTAGGCATTATGTTAAAGTCCTGAGGAAATAGGTGCAGGCCATCCCTGACAAAGCAGGTGGGACTGTTTTCCATCTCACTGTAGGCTAATACACATCAAGTCCCCCTCTGAATGACACAGGTAACTAAGGTGATTATTAAAGTCAGTCGCCTTTTGCTTATATTTTGGCATTGGTCTCAGTTGTCATGGAATACTACTCAGGACTAGTTTCCTTCTGACCATAGAAGCACGCTAAGAGAGCTCCATCATATCTCATATCTCTCTTCACATAGTCTAAGGGGGGGTGCATTACAAATCATTCATACCCATATGAAAGGCACTGACAGTATTATTATATAAGAACTAATTTACTGTTCTAGTTCATCCGTCCAAATAATATGCATGTTGGTAAATGTTAAAAAATGTTCAGATTGCTAAACTTGTTTTGCAGAATGTTCATTGCTAATTACATGACATGACAAGTTCCATCCTTGATAACAGCAGACTAAAGCTGTTGGGTGCTCAGTACATAAGACATTCCCCAGGCTACTATATCCCTCCCCTGCCCACAAACCACTATTCATTTCTGAAAGCCAGCACTGCAGTAAATTCCCATATCAGCAACTACTGATCACACTCCCTAACACCTTGCAGCTGAATCCTTCACCCACCCCTGCTGCACTTCTAACACTGATGCAATGCACTGCCATTTCTCTCCAGATCTATTTCACAATGTAATCAGGTGTCAGCAGTAAGAAATGGCTCTAGGTTACTTTATGGTTATCTGACTAACAAGGAATTCTCATACCTTTTGTAGCCATGAGTTTTACTTTTGAGATGGTTATTATTATCTTCCAGTTGCTGCTTAACAGACTGCAGTCCCTTTCCTGCAGATATTTTGGAAGTTTTTCCTCTTCCTCTGATAGGTGTTTCACTGACTCACTCGTGTTCTTTATATATTTTGGAAGTTCATATTGTAAGGGGTTATCTATCTTCTTTTCCAAAAAGAAAGCTTTTTTTCTGTCATTGCTCCTGTTAGGGATGCCTCACCAATTTCTGTCACCAAGAACCAGACAGTATTATTATATTCAAGAAGTTTTACTGTGGGAATGAAATCCCACCACGATACAGCACCAGGCTCACTTAATTTATTTGAGGAAGAGCACAATATTTTTAAGGCATTCATGTCTGGCAATCTCCACAACCAAAAAGAATGTATGAAAAATAACTATTCAAACAGGTGATTCTTGTTCAGAACCAAAAGGCTCCTCCATTTAGAGCTGGTACTATCTACAACAGCAGAATCCTCAAAAGTGCCTACTTGCAAGAATCACAAACCGTACAAGCCTTCTTTTTCAGGTATGAAAGCAAAAAGATGCTCTGATACCTAAGGCTCTTTTGCAGATTAAAGAAAGTAAATTTCCTACAAGACTCAGTCTCAGAGCTTGACAATGGGCTGATAAGGAGGTGAGTCAAATATTAATCCCTTGGGGGATTCAAAGATGGCTGCCGTTCTGTGAACACTGCTGAACTGCAGCTCTCCATTTAACCTGAGGAAATCAAAACCCTGAGTGGATACTACAAAGTTTTCAACATCAAAACTTCGATAAACTTACTCTAACTACACTTATTTATCCTGGATTGAGAAGAAAAACCGGAAAAAAGGAATATATTTCATTGGATTACAACAGATTAGCTAGCTCTGCAGAGAGGAATACACAAAGGAACCGTGTGCTTTTTATATTGCAACTTTTTATGTTCAATAAGATGTCAAAAGAAGACAAAAGCATGGATATAACTACGACTAAAACAAAATTATCGGAATTGCAATCACCAGAAGAAGATGTGACTACTAAACGACAAAAAATTACTAAAGCACAGGAACAACAGAAACTAGGGACTAAAACTAAAGCTGATCAAGCTTTAAATATGGAGGATATCAAAACTGCACTTCTGCCTATACAAGAAGCTTTAAAAGAACTGACTTGTCAAATACAATCATTTGGAATTTCATGTACTCAGTTGCTGAAAAGAATGGATAAGACGGAGGCTCGAATTTCTGATACTGAGGACAAATTAGTTTTACTGGAAAAAACAAGTATTCTGCATGATGTGGATATACAGGCTATACAAAGTAAGCTTACAGACCTAGAAGCAAGATCCAGGAGAAACAATATCATTGTCAGAGGGATTCCTGAATCCATTCAGTATAATGAACTGATTCCATCCATACTACAAATATTTGCAGTGATTTTAAATGATTCTGATACTGTGAAACAAATCATCGTGGAAAGAGCACACAGAGCTGTGAGAGAGGTACAAGCATCTAATTTTCCTAGACCTGTGTATGTTAAACTGCTTAATTATCAAGATGTAAATAGAATACTTATTACTGCAAAACAAGGTGGAGGCTATATTATGTGGAAAAAACAATAAAATATCTCTGACACAGGATTTACCTATACAGATCAGACAGGCTAGACAGTCTCTGTCTCCTTACTGCAAATTTGTTATTGACAAACAAATGAAGTTTCAAATGAAATATCCTAATATGCTTATATTCACAGTGGATGGGGCTAAATATTCTGTTTCCACCAAAAATGAGGCAAGAAATTCTTAAAATTTTCAAGGCTTTACCTGCATCAGAGACTTGAATTGAACTTTTGCTGGGACTGGCATGCTGCTATGTTTACTGTGCTTCAAGGACTGGGTAATCTTTTGTTTGCATTTGTGAAGCTTAGGCCTATTCCTGAGCAATAAAACTGTTTGCTTTTCCTTATCTTGATCTCCTGCATTTGTTTCCTGACATTTTATGGCTTCTACGAACTGTTTTCAATGAGGAGGAAGACAGGAAGTGCTTAAAATGCTGTTGAGGGTGTAGATTTCGTTGTGGCACTTCCGGGAGTCCGTCTGCAAAAGTGGTTCCCTGTCGCGAGCATTTTACAGGACTTCCTGGTTTGGAAAACTGAAGAGAACTGTTTTAAACACTCTCTTGCTTATTTAGCATTAAATAACACTGTTCTATAGTAATTTAAGCACATAGGAACTTGTTAGGAACTTCATTTATTAACTTTCAGTCAACATTTTGTAGTTATATTATTTAGAGAGGGTGCAGGGATTTAGCAATGTTTATTTAACCTGTCAGCATAGTTTTTAATGTTTTGTGTTATTTTCATTATTTTATTTAGTTAGAAGCTTGCTTTATTATGAAACTAGTATAAGGTAAATGTATAACAAAGGATATTAATAAATTTGCTCTCTATTTGCTTTAATATAGGGTTATATATTAGTATGTATTTTTTTTTCTCTTTCTCTTCTCTCTTTTAATGCATGTGATTTATGTATAGATAGCTATTCCAACTGAAAGTGCATTATTATAGCGAAAGTGCATTATTATAACCTACTGAAAATGCATTATTTTTTTTACTTTATTCTTTTTACATGTACTACTGTTACATTTTTAATTTGATTTGTTTAAATAGTAATTAACCAAAGAGATGTAGTTTATGGCAGTGTTTGTTAGGGAATGTTTAGTTTAGGCTTTGTCGTAGTGAAGTTAGGTTTTATAGGTCTTAATTGTGATACATGTGTGAAATTTTACATTGTGGTGTTTTTATATCTGTTGTTTCTTTTAAACCCTTTGTCATTTTATATTATACAGGACCTATTCATCTCCTGGTCCGGGGTTAGAGTGGGTATGCGCTGGTTGAGGACGGGATATAAGGATTGCTTCCAGATTATGTATGGTTTTGAATTTACTGTTTTTTGTTTTTTCCATGCTCTCTCTCCAAAACTTTCATCTTACAGTGAATCTTTGAAATGTGGGAAGTAGATTCATGGAACATTAAAGGGCTCCAGAACTTGAAGAAGAGGAAACTGGTGTTACATGTATTGTTGCAGGCTAAGGCGTAGTTTATCCTACTCCAAGAAATGCATTTAATGAATGATCAATGGGGTGATGTTAAAAAAAAGAAATGGATTAGAGAAGTAGTAGTATCTGAAGGTAAGTCAAATAGTGCTGGGGTAGCCATAATTATTAAAGATTAATACAAGGAAAAGATATTAGATTCTAATACAGATAAAAATGGACGGTGGTGCTATGTTATTCTTTCGTCTACCTTATTTGATAAACCTATTTTACTTTTAAATATATATGCTCCCTGTAATGACCAACAACTATTTATAGCATCACTATATTCAATTTTAACACAATTTGATAGATATTATGTAATTGTTGGAGGTGATTGGAATACCTACCAGAATCCGAAGTTGGATAGATCTTGTCCACAAACAGCATTTAACAGGCATGCTCTATTAGCACTGAATGATCTTAAAGAAGATTTTCAATTATATGATCCATTTCACTATCTGAATAAAGATAATAGTACAAGCAATTTTACCTTTTATTCCCCATGTCATAAAATGTGGTCCAGAATTGATTTCTTCCTGATTTCAAGAGTATTGATCAATCTAGAACCTACAGTTATGGTACATGCCCGTTATATATCAGACCATTCTAAAATTTCATTGAGTTTTACTAAGGGGGTAAAAGATACTTTGAGACAAAGAGGTTATAATTGGTCTCTTAATCCAAATCTATTGAATAAGGAGGATATATTACTGGAAATTACAAAGTACCTGAAAGACTTATTGATTGGTTTAGGGAAACAACAATTTACCCCAGATATTGAATGGGCAACAGTTAAAGCTCAAATAAGAGGGACACTTTTGCAAAAACCATCTTATTATAAAAAATATTAAACAAAGATATTCAAACTTTAGAAATAAAAATTAAATTACTTGATCAAGAACTGATTAGAGATTTTAATGAGCAAACAGAGAAGGAACTGATTAAATGTCAAAAGGATCTCTTTTTACTTCAGAATAGTAGATTAACATTTCAAGAGTACAAGACGTTAGTGAGGTATGCCAGTCATGTTCAAACACCATCGAGAGCGTTAGCTAGGATCATTAATCAAACAAAACCAATCATGCAGATTTCATAAATACAATTTAATAATAAAATATATTCTAAAACTGAGGAGGTTCTTAATATCTTTGAGAAAATATACACTAATATTTATGCTGGACAAAAGGATATGACCGCTAACAGGAATTATGAACAATTTCTACAGTCAATTAAGTTTCCAACAATAGGAGAGGACATTCAAGATGACTTGGTTAAACCAATATCTGAAGAAGAAGAAATAGTATATGTAATTCAGCATATGAAATCACATAAATCACCAGGTCCTGACGGCTTGACAGTGGAATTTTATAAAAAATTTGCAGATATTTTTGGTAAGATACTTTCAGTTGTGTTTAACTACATAATTAGGAATAAAATTAATGATCCACACCATAATGCCACAAAAACTATTTTTATGCATAAAGCCAATTCAGATCCTCAAAATCCGGATAATTATAGACAGATATCATTAATAAAGGCAGACATGAAAATTCTAACCTCTATTATAGCATCTAGACTGAAGAGAATCATGACTCATATCATTTCTAAAGAACAGACTGGTTTTTATGGCAGGTAGACAAACCAGTGATAATACACTCACACTACATACTATGTTAGAGCATGCTAAGCAAAATAATTTAAATATTTATGCCCTTATAATTGATGCCCAGAAAGCCTTTGATAGGGTTGATACAAATTTCTTGCTTGATCTTTTACCGTATTTTAATATATCACATGAGTTTGTCCAAATGTTACAAATATTATATAGTAATCCCTGTACTACATTGTATATTAATAAAAACTTCTCTAAAAGAATACAGATTAAGACTGGAACACGCCAGGGTTGCCCTTTGTCCCCTTTATTATTTAATATCTATCTTGAACCATTGTTTTTATATATTAAACAAAATGTTTATCATAATGTCCCAATAATTTATGGAACTAAAATATTAATGGCAGCTTTTGCTGACAATCTTAGCATTTATTGTGCATCTCCATTATCAGATACTGAAAAATTATTGAAGGCTGTTAATGAGGTCCCAAAAGTGTCTAATTATAAAATTAACTTGAAAAAAAACAATATCTTCCCTTTAAAGACACCTAAACCCTTTTCGTTATTGCCCTTAGTGGGACAGGTATCATTTAAAGAAAATATTAAATATCTAGGCATTGAGTTCTCTACTGATAATAAAGACTTTTATAATAATAATATTAAAGCAATCTGGGAACAAATAATTTCTGATTTTGGGAGATGGAAAAATTTACGACTGCCAATATTAGCAAAAGTTTCAATTATCAAAATGAACATATTACCACGATTACTGTATATTTTTAGGTCAGCCAATTTACTACTTTCGAAGTCATTTTTTAAACGGATTCATAAAGAATTGGCTAAATTCATTTGGGAATCAAAGAAAACCAGGATATCTTATGATAAATTAATGACCCCAAAAATAGAGGAGGACTGGAATTACCTAATTTTGAAATGTATTATTTAATTGTAAATTCTAATAGAATTTTAAGAATTGCCAATTATGATATAAATAATACTAAGTGGACACCACCTTGGGTAGTTCTGAATTATAAATATATTCTAAAGTTAAATATCAATCCTAAAGCAATACTTTTTTTAGGTAAGGATACATTGAAATTCTATGGGATTATTGAACATATCAAAACGAACATACTCTCTTTACATAATTTATTTCATTTATTAGATTTGGTTCAACATATGATGGTTTTTCAACCCTTTCATAAGAATCCTAATTTAAAATTGAATAATCAACTAATTCATCTCAACAAGTTTCCATTGATAGTTAATCTAACTTTGATTGATATATATATAAACATCTTGACAGTTTGGCCAACCAAATAAGACAAGAACTTAACTTACCTAAAAATTATCTGGTTATTCTGAGACAAATTAGAGAACTCACTATAAGCTATTTTAAAAGTTTTAAACCAGAAGAAGAGGCTATTAATAGATGCTCTTTGTTGTGGCAATCTCTCCAACAGGATCTTAAATATATCACGACAGTAAATCAATTAATTAAAGAATTTCAATTTCATGATAAAATTTTATCAAACTACTGGGAAGAGAAAATCTTACTGACAGATAGAAGTAATATGTTAAAAACAATTGACTTGACCATCAAATCTACTTCTCTTCAAAAATTAATATATACCCAGTTGATGATTTGGAACAATGCATATTATACACGTCTTACCCTGCATAAATTTAATCCCAAAAATTCACCAACTTGTCCATACTGTAAGAATCAACCAGCTGATCTTCTTCATATGTTCTGGAGTTGTAAATGTATTTTCAAACTTTGGAATTCCCTTAAGATCCAACTTCAAAGGTGGGTTACCAGAGTACAACGTTATCATGGAAATTTATGATTCTGCATATTCCCCCGAGAGAGATCCCTAAATCACAAATTATTATATATATTAATATTTTTCTATTAATGAAGCTTTATATAGCTTCAAATTGGTTAGACCCATCTAAAACTTCATGGCAGAACTTTAGAGTTCTAGCGACAAAACATATATTGGCTCATAAATTACTATTAAACCCACAAAATAAAAATGTTAATAATCCAAAAATTTGGGAACAGATTTTTAATATTATACTAGCATAATATTTTCAACTTGGAAATATTAATAATTATTTATGTGTGTGGAGAGAATTTAGTAATCAACTGTCTATTACTTGCATTTATTCTTATGCTTTTTTATATTTAACTGTATTACATGGAAGCATTCTTGTAAATATTGTATATAGAGTGTGGTTATTAGTGATATTAGTTATTGCTTGATTTGTGAATATATGTTATTTTTGTTCTTATTTGTGTTTGAAAATAATATAACAATAAAGATTTATTATGGAAAAAAAAATATTAATCCCTTGACCAACATCTACAAGATTTCTGCTATGTCTGTGCAAGAATTTGATTATGACAGGTTTGTGGACACCCTTTTAGGTCTCAGAGGAAGATGGCCTTGATCTCTTTCTTATTAATATCTGTTTGTAGATAAAATACTTTTGTATGTTTTCTGTAGACAGTAGGTCATCCAGGTTTTCCTTACTGGTGATATTCCTGAGGTGGATGATATCATGCTTAAGTTCAATTTATTAGGGAACTGATATCAAAGCACATTACAGTAAGCACACAAACAATAATAAGTTAAAAAAACTAAAAGAACAAGCAATGAGCAATAAATGAGTGCTGGTGTTGAAAAAAATTTAGATAAAATAAAATCTATTAGGTATTAAGATTCACATAATATCCAATTCCAAGCTAAACATATGGCTTTTGATTTTGATGTCAGTGGTTGAAGACCTGTCAATGCTAACTGTATTTCTGATGTTGGTGTTACAGTCTCAGGAGTCAATATCTCCATAGTCAGCCATGCAGTGTGGGTCGATCAGCTTGTCATTATTTCAACTGGTGCTTCTGGGACTCTCAAAGCTGATGCAGATATTAGTGCATAGGTGCTGTACTCAACACTAGTTAGAACTGTCTGTGCTGCTACCAGTGCAACTAACATTCCTGTTCTTGTCACTGGGTTTTTCAGTGCAGAGTATGCAGACACTGTCAGCTGCAAATCAGTGTTTACAAGCACTCTTGCAGTGGCCTTCCACTGTATCTATTACCACCCAGATGTAGACACTGGCAAAGCAAGCAAGCTCACTATTTCAGGATCACTTGGCTATCCCACATGTACAGAAGGATAGAGGAACCCAGGAACATTTGCAGTGCTCTTCTATAGCATTAGTACACAATCATTCTTCCTCTTCATCTTCAAGCTCACTAACTCTGAAGGTCAAAACCAGGAAACTGATAAGAGGCAGCACACCGTGTCCCTTGAGATATCTTCCATGTCACATATCATTGACCAGAAAGATGCAAATGATGTAAAAAAGTTAGCTATTTTTCTCTTATAGCTAAGCTCATGTATTAATTCTTCAAACAAATTATGGGGTACCCTCTTTTCAGAAACATATCCAAAAGATTTTGGCATTCTGTTTCAAATTCATATCCTTAGTAACTTAGTAACAGGGTACCCCCATAATTTGATTGAAGAATTAATACATGAGGTTAGCTATAAGAGAAAAATAGGCAATTTTTTACCTTTATTATGCCAAGGGGAATCATATGATAATATTAGTGGCATTACAGTATACCAATGCCTTCATTACAGTATTTAATTCTGACAGTGGTATGGTATGGGGAATTTTAAATAAAAATTGAAGTTTAATTAAAGAGGACAGTTAACAGTATCACATTATTTTCAAAATGTTCAACAGGATACATTATTTACGTAGAGTTCAACAAGTTAATAACTGGATGTGTGATGATTGTTAGTGTCGAAGTGACACCCTGATCCCATGTGTAAAAATGGGAAAAGGGATTGTGGATGGAATATACAGATATAATAATAATAATAAAAATAATAATGATGATATGGAGGATAGTGCAATGGCAACCTAATAAGGCATAAAATATGGTGTGAAAACAAGTATTAAAGAGCAGTAATGGATTAATAAGGAATACAATTGTACATTTAGGAATTAGGAAATGAAACTAAGTGTGTTACGTGTGAAATATTTACTAGTAAAAAAAGTTAGTGGACTTAGTGAAAACAGTATGTGAACGATGGAATTTAGAGGAAATTATATTTATTATAGGAGTAATATATTGCAGTGGATGGCAAATTAACCATGATTTTGAAAGCGTTGAAATTGAGTTGATTTATTAAACAGAATTTAAGATTTTTGAGAGTAGTTATGTATCTGATTTTGTGACGTATTTTCTTCCAGTATGCTAGTGTTGCTTTACAAAAGGCTTTCTCTGCTACAACTAGGGTGTAAGGAGGCTTGAAGAGGAGGTTTTACCTAAATTTCTAGTGTATAGAAGGTGTTTCTGTTGTGGAGGAATTGCTGTGATGAACAGTACATTTCTTTAAGTAAGATAAAGGTAAGTACATTTAGTACATAGGTGGTCTATTCTCATCGGTAAGCCAGTTGTATTTACTCAGAGTGAGACACTGATGTTCTCATTGGGAGTTGAGATGAATAAATCATAGTGTTTTGTTTTCAGCTGTCTGCAGGATCTGTATATTTTGAGTGGGATGTAATGTAACCATAGGTAAGATGTATTCTAACCTGGGGACTAGAGTGTTGATTGCTATGACTTGCCAAGCTTCTTTTATCAATAGGTTGAATATTTCGTAGGTCACCGAGTATGAAAGTAGTTTTTGTATTTGGGTGTCTTTGTGGTAGAGAAAAGAGGGTGTTTGGTCTAGGATAAAGCAAAGCTGTTTTGTATGATGTAGGGAACAGCATTTTTTGCAGAAGGTCAATAATATAGTATGGTCATTCTGTTGAGTTTTCGGTTAGTGTCAATCAGCATACATAAGAATTTATTCACATTTAAAGTTAGTTTTTTGGAACACATCCAGTTCCATAACAGTGCAAAGCCCCCTTGCAGTAAGGTGTTCAACTTAATTTGTGTTTCTGCAGCCCTGGAAATGACAGTGTCATCAGCATATAGTGTAATATTGAGAGTAGGCAGATCCCAAAAAAGATATTAATGTAAAGTGAGAACAGTGATGGTCCTAACACTGATCCCTGGGGTACTCATGTATATGTGGGTAGGGGGGGTTAGTGGTGATCATATCATTAGACACAGTAAGACTCAGATAATTCTGAAGTCAGCAACAGACCTCATCTGAGAAGTGGCATTTTTTGAACTTTAGAAGCAGTAGCTCATGGTTAACACGTTCAAAAGCCCTTTTTCTGTGCTTTATTTTATTTATTTTTATTTATTTACATTTTGGTTACCTAGACAGAGCACTGATGACAGCATGACGAACTGCAGGCTCATCTTTGGTTAGATTAAAATAATAGTAATATAACTGTAACAACTACAACCAGTGAAAGAACATAAAGGCAATACAAACTAGTCTTAAAATACAGAAATATCATATAAAAACTTTACAGTGTGTTGAGGTGTACATTTATCAGTAGAAAAATGGAATCAGAGAAGTAGCAAGAAAAGGATAAGAAGCATGTTTAACCTTTAAAATTGTAAGAGTTAACAAAAGGTGGTTAGAAGACAAAGTAAGAGGTAAGTAATAGCAAAGACACACCCTGGAATTCAGGCTTCTACTAAAAGACACTGTTTCTGCAATAGCAGAAAATGCAGTTCAGAGATGTGTTACCTGCAATGAGGAAAAACCTCATTATTGGCTAATTTTAATAAGCAATTTCCTGCAGTAAGTATCTCTGGTGCCCCATGCATTGTTTTGGCACAGGCGCCCCCTCATTCAGTCTCTCTCTCTCTCTGTCACACACACACACACACACACACACACACACACACACACACACACACACACACACACACACACACACACACACACACACACAGCATTGTACCGCTTACTTGCCCTGAAAAATGACAGAACATTCTTGTTGTAGCCTCTGGATTGTTTTCATCCCCCTTTTAAATCATGGATTATTACAGTTAGTTACCTCATTAAGTCCTATGTGGTCTGGAATGTCACACCTCTAGCAGCCTACACACATCTTGCTTTCCAGAGCATGTTCTGAAAAGTAAGCTTAAAAACAAATGTAAATGTTGTTGTCTTTCAGCTTTTCCTGGTTAGGGGTAGCTACAGCGGAACTCCGGTCTGCTAATGATTGGCAGTAGATTTTTTGACGAACACCGAGGTGCCAGCTCGATGTTCAACCTTCAATGAAGGCACGCCCTTTTACGCATGTCTTTCGAATGCCCACGCAACCGCGGGGAGGACATGCAGACTCCACACAGAAGGCACTCCCCACACTCCAGTCGAGAATCAAATGGGAGAACCTCTTGCTGTGAGGCAACAACACTACCGCTGCACCACCGTTTATTAATTTTGTGAAAAATCAAAACTATTAAAACTGTACAGATAACAATGTTATCAGTAAGAAATATTCTTCACAGTGATAACAGTCACTGCATTCATAGTGTTTTCCATAAATACCATAATATATTATAATGCACACATCCCCCCAAATTATATATTTTTTCTAAACTTTCACAAATTTTAATATCTTGAAAACTATACAACCAAGACATATATTGTTACAATATTTTTGTTAGCCAGGCATAAGTTTTCACACGACAACAAAACTTCCTCTGTAAGTGTATGTTTATTGAAATATTTACAGACGTATGAAACATGTTTAATTGTATGATTAGCAATACAAATAATACTAATTATCTCTCAAGATGTGCAACTTACAGTGCAAATATTAAAGATACTTTTCTTCAGCAAAATCTGAAGTTCTACCTAATGTCATGCAACAGTTTGTAACTCACTTGATATTTGAACTAAGTACATCTAGAAATATTGCATATTTTCATCATTACTAACAAACAACTAGCAATATTTCCAATATAGTGTGATATAACCAACATTTTCAGTGAATTGTCCTGTCTTCCTCAATGGGGTTTCATACCATATACCTCAATAAAATGTACATATCTTAATTATGAAAATATGAACATAAATATGAAAATATGAATAGTAAGCGGCAAAGATTATTTCTCTAGTGCAGGACATCCTAGACTAAGAATCTTAGTGTCATTTTGTTAATAACTATGTCCTTTCTAATTCTGCCTATTATTAGCTATTAAGTCACTTAGTTAAAGAAGCCAAACCCCTAAATGTTCTGAACTCCATAATGTGGTATGGGTGTGATCAGGAAGTATATAAAAAAGCATTTTAGGGTTGAGTGAGTTAATAATGCTAGATATTAATGAGGTTTTTCTTTTATTATTATTGTTCAGAAATGGTGTCATATTGATAGACCTGATAGACCTGTTGCTCTATTAACTATCTGAGTGACTTGTAGTAACATTTAAAAAATTTCCCTGGTGTCACCTAGTGCTCCTCCCAGCTTTGTTCTGAAGCCTTAGCATGGCCATATACAAGTATGGCATGCCTCCACCTACACTGAAAAACCCCATCCCTCTTAACTGTCCATGATTTTGCAGCACACTCCTGATGTTGTCTCGTATCCCTGTTCATTGTAACTGACAGGCCATTGCAATCAGTGAATAACTGCAGATGTTGGAGTTTCATATTTGTTAGAGTGTAAAAACTATATTGCAGTATAACGGCTCCTCAGTTAATGCAGAGGGTTAAGACTCTGATGTGACAAGGTGTGTTCTGGAGGGTGCAATGTTTGAAACTTTTTTCAGTTTGGTATTTTGGAAGTAATAGGTAAAGATATCAGAGGGGGTGATTGGACTAATCAACTCCTTAGGGCTGAAGCTAGATGGCAGTTAGAGTTAAATGCCACTGTTCCACCTGGGCTTAATGATCATGTTAGCATTAAATAAGAGCTGAAATTTAGGTCTTACAAATTATAATGCAGTTGTATTTATTTGATTATGCACCAACAGCTTTATTATTAATCGCATTCCAATTTGTGGGATAACTGTGTTGTTATTATTCATGTTAGGGTCATTTTAGACTACCCAGGTGTAATATGTACATCTTTGTGGTGTTCCTATGATACAGCTAACATTTTTTTTAATATATTGTATTCTGTGTAAATATTTTTAAAGCAACATATAGTATGCTATTGTTTTTTTTACCCATTACATTACTTTTTGCAGTTGGCATTTCTACTTTAAGGACAGATCATTTTAATCATTGGTTATTAGGTTATCCAATTATGGTTAAGGTTTTTATATTTAAGTAATGATTTTGTATGTAGTCATGGTTCTGATGAAGTCGATTGATGAAAGCGCTTAACCTTTTACTGTGAATAAATTGTATTTTTCGTATTGGAGGACCTTGGCTGTGAGGTGTATCTTGGTTTGAAATGTTTGAAACTTCTCACTTTTACATTGTTTTCAAATACTTAAGTAAAACTGTCCCTGGTATCCAGTAACTGGCATGTCTAGTGGAAGTGCAGAAGATTAAAGCATGTTAAAGAGCTGTTTTGTGAATGCTGAGGGTACAGGTTTGAAGACTTTAAGTGACTTTAGGGCACAATATAAAGAGTATCCCTGCTGTCTGTCACCATACTCTGCACATGTGACTGATTGGCTCTTACTCATGGTGGTGAAGAGGTACAATACTGTGATGGGCAACTGTCTCTTTGGCTTATTGCAGATACTAATGAGGCATTAGGTGGGAGCAGTCTGTGTTAATTAGCCATGTGCAGCCACTAATCCATTTGCGTGCACTCACACATGCAGTCCCTCTACTTCATGTCCTTTGTGCTGAAAAACTTGTTCTATTTGTTTTTTAAGTAATTTTAGGGCATGCTATAAAGCGTACCCATGGTGTCTATTGTTCCCCTTCCTCCAATATTGCAGGATTTGCTTGTTAGCCTAGAGGAGTGTGAATGTATGACACCCCACACATGCCCACACATTCATGCATATTCACAAACACACAATCCCCTATGGATGATCGCTGTCATGGATGCACTCATTCATTCTTCCATACACACACACACACACACACACACACACACACGTCCCTACCTATCCCCTAAATAACACCCTATTGCTATCACCCAGGCAGATAAACAGTCACACACACAAGCCAACCTGAGGCCACTAATCCATTTGCGTGCACTCACACATGCAGTCACACACAGGCACACACACATGCGCGTGCACACACACACACACACACACACACACACACACACACACACACACACACACACACACACACACACACACACACACACACCTCCACTAACTTGCTACTAAACTCCACAGCACTTACCTGTAATGTAATCTGACCCACTGTAAGTAATGGATGAATAAACTTTTGGCTGTATAATTAACATGGCTGTCTAAGACAAATTATACAGCTGAGTGATTCTTTGAATCACTCATATGCATAACTGCCTTACTGCAGGCATTCCAGGAGGAGAGCACATGGCTAATTAACACAGACTGCTCCCACCTAATGCCTCATTAGTATCTGCAATAAGCCAAAGAGACAGTTGCCCATCACAGTATTGTACCTCTTCACCACCATGAGTAAGAGCCAATCAGTCACATGTGCAGAGTATGGTGACAGAGCTCAGATTGTCAAAATTTCAATGTGTGTGTGTGTGTGTGTGTGTGTGTGTGTGTGTGTATGCAAGGCGTGTGTGTGTGTGTGTGTGTGTGTGTGTGTGTGTGTGTGTGTGTGTGTGTCTGTATCCTGTGATAGGCTGGCTTCCCATTCAGGATTAGTGCCTTCTCCCCGCTGAGTTCCAGGATAGGCTGTACCTCTCCTTTCTTGTACTAAGAGGTTGAGAGCTTTGTTCCACAGGAGTGTTTACTTTTTCAATTGTATAGAATGGGATGTTGCACTGGTATTATGAGTGATGTGCGTGAAAGAAATAAAATCAATAAGCACCACAAAGTAAATATTAGAAAAGACATTATATAGTAAATAAAGTGATGGAATAGAAATTAAGTAGAAATGGAAGGGAAAGAGAAACGTGCATAATGACAACTTAGTGAAAAAGGAAGAGAGACTGAGAAGTGGAGAAAGAAAGGTCAAGAGATAGTTGTATAAGGACACCTTACTGAAGAAGGAATGAGTGAGAGTAAAACAAGATCATGGGACAGAAAGGTTTACCAAAGGACAATTTAGCCCTCCAACTCCGCTCTGATTAAAAAATTCATATGATCATAGGATCATAGGAAGTTACTAGGCTAAAAGCCCTAGGGCTCTTACAAGCCTAGCCAAGTTCTAATCTTATTTCCATGATCAGCACCTATTGCCCCTGTCCAAGAGGGACACAGGTGGAACCCCCAGGGTGAATTTATGGTTACCCATCCAATTGTCCAGATTGTGTTTGAAGAGGGCCAATGAGGTGCTCTGTTTGACATGAAGTGAGAGCATGTTCCAAAGGTGTGGTAACCTCTGGAAGACAAATCTGTCCCTCCAGCAGAATCTATCAATGTCACATACCAGGTTAAGGTCTTTAGAGTGAGTAACCCATGTACCATTTGATTTGCGGATATGCAGCATTTCCAATAAAGCAGTCAGAGATCACCTTATATGCAAGGCAGAGATTGCCTCTGAGTAGTTTGTATGAAACAGAATAAAGTGACAGTGATTTCAGATGATCCACATAGGACAGATGCTGAAGACCTTGAATTTTCCTTGCAAGGAACATTTGTGGTCTCTCCAATTGCTGCAGGTGCTTGGAAAGGTACTTACCAAAAGCGGCATTGTACTCACTTATTGGCCTAATGAGGAAAGAGTACAAGGAGGTTATAACTTCTTTTTTCTGGAGGCAATGCCCTCACTTATGAGATGAGAAATAGAGAATGACCTTCTTACCACTATGGAGACATGTGATCAAAGGTAAGGTTGCTGTCAACTTGCGTGCCCAGTTCTCTCTGAATACGTACTTTGGGTGTTGTTATAGCTGTGGTAGTTAGTAAGAACATTGCTCTTACCAAAAGGGATGATAATACATTTTTTCTGCTTTGAGTTTAAGGCCATGACTTTGGCACCAATCATTGGTTTGTATAAGACCCTCTTGCAGGATGCTGACATAATTTGGAGATTCTATGACTGCTCTCAGTTTGCAGTCATCAATAAACTTTCTCAGCCACATACCTTTAGTTTTTGCTTCTGCTTCAGAGAAATAGATTCCAAACAGTAGAGCTCCCAGGACTGATCCCTGTGGAACACCACTGGTTACAGGTCTAGCTGTTGGAAGTGAATTGCCTATTTTGACTCTATGTGTTCTATCAGTGAGCCATTTAGTGACCCATCTAACGATATAATGGTTGATACCTAGCTGGGTGAGTTTATCAATGATGCCTGAGTGAGAGATATTGTCAAAAGCCTTGGCTAAGTCTTGGTAGGCTGTATGCACAGATTTCCCCTCATCCAGGGCCTTGGTGACTGACTTAAAGAAGTCCACCAGGTTTAATAGGCATGATCTCCCTTTGACAAATCCAAACTGAGCAGGGTCAAGTGTTTGCAGATTACCTATATCTTTGTTGATAAGGTCCATGATGATTCACTCCATGGCCTTGCAGATAAGGCTAGTCAGGCTAATAGGTCTATAGTTCCCAGGGTCAGTGAAAGCACCACCTTTGTGCAAGGCAGTAATGGTGGCTGTTTTCCATTCAGCTCTGATGAAGGCAGTGCTTAGAATATGATACAAAAGAGTACTCAATGATGTTGCTAATTCTTGTTGGAGCCCATGTAGGATGCAGCCTAAGATGTTATCAGGTCCCATAGATGCTGTGTTTTGGCCTTAGAGAGGGCATTACGGCCTGCTCTTTAGAGATACAAGGTAGGGGACAGGTGGAAGAGATGTCATGGGGTACATGTGGCAGGGACAGGGGAGTGAAGTTTTCACAGAACCTGTTGGCCAACAGGTTAGCTATGTCCACAGGCTTAGTATATGTGGTATCATTAACTACCAGTTACCAGGTATCATATATTGGCAAAGCTTCAAACCACTTATCATTGCAATAAATGAGGATAAAACTATCATGCAGTTCAACAGATAACCACAGGACAACTCCAAAAGGTATTCTTCCTTAGAAAAAGTAGCCAAAAATTAACTAGGGCTAGATTACTCACTAACTTCTATCTGCTGACCTTGTACTAAATTTACAGGAAAAAGTTGCATTATTTGCAGGCAAAACAGCATACCAGAAAAGACCCTCACTCCTCCCTTGACAGAAACTTCTTATTTAATAGAATGGGAGGCTATGCTGGTATTATGAATGGTATGCCAGAAAAGCCAAATTACTCTTTTTTTGGTTCAAACTTTTTATTTAATAGAATGGGATGCTACAATGGTATTACAACTGGTGTCTCCTCAACATCCCTAGGCAACTGCTGAAATGTCTGGTTTTTGCCAAGGCAACAAAAAGACATGAGTGAGTTGTAAGCTGCCTTCTGATGGCCACGGCTTGGGAGTAATTCATTATTCACTGAAGGATATTTGACTGCTGAAGATTCTGGCCAGGAGCTAACATCCACCTCTGGAAGACATTTCCAATGCAGATGATTGAATTCTGTGCTGTTACTGCAAGCTATCACACACTAGTACTTTCCTTGCCCCAATGAATACTTAGATTTTCTTAGTGATTTCCTGAGGTTGATTAGTTCAAGATGTAGACAGAAGCTCTTTTACAGCTATTACCTCCATTCACCTGTACAAACATATTCTCATATAAAAGCTGCATTTTTTACTCATTTCAATATCTGTCTCTCTCTTGTCTCTGTCCTTCTCTTTGAAATGCTTTCTGCATATAATTCCTTCCATCTTGTACCAGTTTACTTTATATCAGAAAACAAGATAAATAAACAAGATGGTGGGAGAACCAGCATTTAAGATATGTTACATTACCGGGGCCACTGTGAGTCCCTTAAAGAATTCTTAATTTTGAAATAATATTAACATATAAAAGACATCCTTTTGTATTTTGAAAAAAAAAATAGCAAATTGTTTTCTGAAAAGGACAGTTCTACTTGAATAAAGTAAATCAAGCAACCCCTCTGATGCTGCTGCCTATATACATGATAACATTTGGGTTTTACCTTCCTTTTCCATGCCTTCTAAATGCCAGAAATTATGAAAGCGAGGGCTTCTTCACTGCACAGTGTAAGCACAAGTCTCACAATGGCTAAAATGTTATGTAGTTACATGTTAGGTTCCACTTTTTCACAGTTTCTCTTATTTCCTGTAATTTTATTGTCATGGGTTTATTATATAGGCAGTCCAGTGGCATAGCAGTTAGTGCTATTGCCTCACAGCAAGAGGTTCTCTGGTTAAATTCTCAGCTGGGGTGGGTTCTGTGTGGTGTCTGCATGTCCTCCCTGCATTCATGTGAATTTCCTCCGGGTGCTCCAGTTTCCTCCCATGTTACAAAGACATGCGTGTCTGGAGTGTTTCTCCCCAGGCCTCCTCTGAAAATTGGCTCGTTCCAAGTCGGACTTTCCCGGTAAACAAATGTTAAATAAAAAATAAAAATAATATATAAGTATGGTGGTATGGTGATACAGTGACAAAGTCTCACAGAAAGAGAGTGCAGGGGAAACCCCCCATAAAATGGATTTCTAAAAACAGTTTGGTCAAGTTGAAGGCCTGTTCTGTTGTTTTTATGCATTCAGACCTTTCTGGACTTAAAACTTAATGAAGTAAAGGAGAGGCAGTCAAAAAATGATTCAGTAAACAAAATGGGTTCATCTGGTGGCCTGTGCACTGTATGTGCCACATGAGAACAGCAGAGTGATAATGAGGTGTTTCTCTGCCCACCTTTCTTAGGGGGATGGTGTGGGTCAAGCTGAAATGAGAGTAACATGAGAGACTGATGGCCTATAGCACAGGCATCAGCATTTAAAAAGGGTAGACAGGGAAGTGTAGAGTGTGCCACCATGGAGGTACAACAACACCCTCACAAAATTCATGTACACATATACCTGTTAACATCACCCAGCATTCAGGGGCTTAAGGTGCAGCATTAAGTGTGAAACCACAATGTGCAGTGCTAATGATGCCACAGACTCCCTCTGTCCACTTCAGAACTCTTCTTAAACAAATCCATTCCTTGTGGCCTCAAGACTGGACAGCAAACCAGATAAAGATATGCAGAAATCAAGAAGCAGATTGTTAATAAACAGTCGATGTTCAGCTGCCACAGAGCTCTAAAAGACAGTCCATTGAATTATTGAGTCAGAAAGAGGCTGAATCTATTGACTAGATCTAGTAATGTCACAGTGCAATTATAGACAGTCCAACTCTTCAATGAAGCAGAAAGAATACATACACAGATGCGCGCACACACACACACACACACACACACACACACACACACACACACACACACACACACACACACACACACACAGATATAAATATATAGATAGACAGATATACACTACCTATAGTCAAAAACTCACAAAATCAAATCTAAATTGATTGATCTAAGATGATCAAAAGTTAAAATATAGAAAAAAACACAAAACAAAAAACATTTTTGACCTCACGCACCACACTTTTGTGTGGGTGTGCGATCTCTGAACTCCAAGATCACACAACAGTGGGGAAAAGGCAAATTCCCAATCACTGCTGCTAACTAATGCCAGCAATCCGTGATCATATTATGTCAATTTGATCATTTGTGCCAGCATGTTAAATGTTTGAGTTTCTGATCAAAGATGTGATTACCATAGATACACACACACACACACACACACACACACACACACACACACACACACACACACACACACACACACACATATATATATAATACACACACACACACACACACACACACACACACACACACACACATATATATACATATATATATATATATATATATATGTGTGTGTGTGTGTGTGTGTGTGTGTGTGTGTGTGTGTGTGTGTGTGTGTGTCTTTGTGTGTATGTCCATATATCGAAAATTTAACAAATTGAATGGCAAGTCATCAAACACAACTTATCAATCTCCAGCCAGTCGAAAATAAAAAAAAATCTAAAACATATTTTTTGCAGGGGAAAGTCCTCCCTGCAACCCACCACCCCCTGATAATTATATATACCAACTCTAAGACCGTACTACAGTGGGAAAAGTGCAAATTCCCCAATCTCCACTGTACAGTAATCTCGCACAAAAAAAAGCTGGCACGTGTCATAAATTGATTTTTGATGAGCTGTACCATCTTTTTTTCTGGTCTACAAACATATGACCACTTGTCAGCAAACTATATGCATATGTATGTATGTATGTATGTATTTAAACATTTGTATTAATTCAGAAAATTAATGAATCTATAAAAAAGAAGCCATCTACTTTGGATTGTAGTACTGCTGTACTTTCAACATCTTGCTTTGAAGGATGGGATATAAGTTACCAAGACCCATAGACAAGGATATGAAGTCAGTTATTTCAGTACCTGGTGGGGCTTAACCAATGGCAGGTGCCTCCAAAATATAAGCTAAAAAGTTTGTTATTAAGGGATAGCACTTATCTAATTGGATCTATTTCAGGCTCAGTCCTAGAGTATTACGCAGTTAAGTGAGTTGCTTAGTATCACAGAGTAGGCAAGTGGAGACTATAGGAATGAAACCTAAGACTACTGCAGAGTACAGCTTACCAGACATAGTCTTAAACTTCTACCCAGATGAATCTTTGTATAGGGAATGGCATCAATTTCCGTTAGTCTTCTTAAAATCATTATGGAAGTTCAACAGAAAAGCTTGAAGTTTACTGGTAGTAGAGCCAGATTTTCTCCTCAGCCTAAGGCTCAAAAGTCCCAGTCTAAAGGAGCAAGCTTTTTCTCTCTGCTGGCTTCACTTAATTATAGAAAAATATCTGATGGAAGAGGCCAGTTTCATCAAGAAGGATAAAACCCTAATGTTTACACGACAGAACCTGGCTTCAAATATCAACCTGGATGCTGCAGGAGCTGGGATGGGGAAGTGAGAAAGGACCAGAATTTGTCAGCTCACATTTCTACAATTCCCTCATTGGAATGGACAACCACCAGTGTATCACCACATACCAGGATCAGCATGAGTGAAAATATGCAAATGCCCCAATGAGTATGGTCTAGAGGGAGTCACAGTTCCAGCAGGGGGAAGGAGTTATGTATATATGCAAAATGGTCTCATTTTTGTGGAAGATAACACTCCTTTAGGCATTCAGTTCTCCTCTCAGTGAAAAAAATGGGTTGGTGATATGCTATTTGGAGAGGAATGAATAGGTCAGTAGGTAATGTGAGGTGAGGCCTGATAGTCATCACAAGGGTTACAAAACCAAAAACATTTATTTAGAAAAAAAACTTCGTATAAGCACCATAATCAACACTAATCTCTGCTGTAAAGTGACATAGATTGTAGTTTAGGGTTGAAGTTTAACATCTACATCTCTTACTGTTTAAAGCTTTACACAAGAAAAGGAAAAAGGGGGGTCTTTACCTCATTTCATCTGAGAGTGACTTCAGAGTAGAATTAATGTTTTAATATCTTAAAGGTACATAATTCTCTGCTCAAAAATAACTTATCAGAGAGGAATCTCCCACTTTAATTTTTACCTCCGATCCCTCGTATATCCTCCTAATCAGCCTTATAATTTTATCAGAGAATGCAAATGCTTCCATTGCCTTACTCATAAAAACCCAGCTTACTCTGTCAAATACCTTCTCTGCATCAGGACATACCAACAGCAGTGGTATTTTCATACATTTTGCTTCCCTCTGGATCATCATTGTTCTTTTAATGTTGTCAAACGTTTGTCTCCCCTCCACAAAACCACACTGATACACAGCTAGTAATTTTGGCATCACATTTGCCATTCATTTAGCCATTATAGACATAAACACTTTATAACCAAGATTTAGAATTGAGATGGACCTATATGAAGCTGGATTGGATGGGTCTTTACCATCTATAGGTATTACATACAGCCACCACAGCTTTCTTACAAGATGTTGGTGCCTCTTCTCCTTTAAAAATACTGTTAAAAAAAACTTCCAGATCTTTATCAGTTTTCCCTCCTAGCTTCCAAACTTCCACAGGAATACCTTCTGTTCCTGGGGACTTTCCTGTAGATTGGTTATACATCATAATTTTTATCTCATCTCCTCCTATCCTGCTAGTAATTGAGTCTCATCTGCCTCTAGCTTTGGTAAATTTAATTCTTCCATAAACATTTCCATTTGTACTTATTCTTGATTTCCATATTTCTGTGTGTTATACAGATTTTCATAAAATTTCCTAAATATTTCTAATACCTCTGCAGATCTCTGATTATTTTCCTTTTTCCCTAAGCTTGGCAACAACCATTTCTACTTTCTGGTGCCTGAGCTGTTGTGCTAAAAGTGTTGGTGCTCTGGAGTTATTATTAAAAACAGTGGTTTAACAACAATCTTTCTAAACTCATGCATATTATTTTCTCTTTTGCATTCTGGAGCTGCGCCTCTTCTTGACCTATGAGATTCCACCCATTCTGCAGTACTGTAACTCCTGTCAGTCCCTGTGAATAATTCTTGTTACATCTTAACCATATCTGTTTTTCTTTTAATTGCACCCTATTTTTAAATTCCACTTTCATTTTATCCTGCTCCCTAGCTATATTTTTCTGAAGAAATTTCCACTAACAATTCCTTAAATTCCTCCCTGTTTAACAGATAAGGGAGGGAGCCTCAGTGTCTCATTTTTATTTCATTACCCTGCATTTTATTTTAGTTATTATTGGCACGTGATCTGACATAGCTATTGGATGCATATCAAAACGTTCAATAAAATGCATATGTTCCTTGTGAAATATAATTTCTGTATAACCTAGCCCAATTTTTGTACCTTAGGGAATGATACGTAAATTCTCTCTGAACTCCTACCAATAAATCACATCTTCTATATCAAATATTTTCATAAATTTCTTTAAAAATCTACATTAGTTTGTTATAGTTTCCCTTCTAGGCCCCTCAAATATATCCTCCCTGTTGCAAATCAAATTCTAGTCCCCAGCTATAAGTAATATTCCCTGCTGAAAGCTAATTGTTTCTCCCAGAATTTTAATAAGCTCCATTATAGCACTTTTAGGAGGACTATAAATACATCCTAGGATAATCCTCCTCCTTTGCCAGTAGCCCCTTACTGTTACAAATCTATCATTATTATCTTTTTCTTATTCTATCACTATTTGATCTCTTCTTGCAATTAATGTGTCCCCATTTTCCTTGGTCCCAGGTATTCTGCTGAATAACCATCCTGAAATCCTTTCTTTATCAAATTGACATGCTCAATTATTTCCAAAAGTGTCTCCTGTAGAACAACTATTTGCACTCCTTCTTTTTTGTATATAACTGTGAGATCATTCATATTTGAAGATAATACGGAAAGTGCTGTCATTATGATAAGACATTATTATACCCACCTATTATGTATAACAGCTTTTTAAATGTCTAGTTTAAGCTTTTATATTAGATGTATACACTAATGTTTGGCAGGTTGATCTTTATACAGTTGATGTTAAGTTGTCAATCTCGCCTTCATTCTTGCTGGATGGGTTCGGAGCCGATCCTCAGCTCCGACTCGGCACTTGCTTTAGCTTGAGAACTCCTTTTACCAGCTCGAGGCAACCCTATATCCCATGATGCAAGGCAGAACTACCTCAGATCTCGTTTGCCGCTTAGCGAAAGAGGTCTCCTTTGCCAGCTGAGGTAAGTAATTTTCTTGTCAAAAGAGAAAAAGCTTAGTTAGGGTTTTATTTCCCCCTTGTTTCCATTTTTATAGTCTGTAGTGTGTTACAGCCCACCCTATTCCCTTATAATTCAAAACTTTTTATTTCCTTTAGTTTAAAAGTTTAGTTAGGCCTAAACCCCATTGGTTAATCCCTACCTATGTGTTGTGTGTTAGGGGATTAATTGTGTGTGTTTGTTGGGGTTTGTGTGTGACTTCCTCCTAGGATTATGTCAAAGGAAGGCAAGGTCTCAGGCTTCAAGAAGTGTGACTCTTGCTGTCAGAAAATGTCTCTGACAGAAGGTCACACTTCTTGTGTTTACTGCCTGGGGCCTTTGCACCTGCAGGACTCCTGTGCTTTGTGTCACTCTTTTAGCCAGAGAGTCCTGCAGGAACGGAGGAATAAGCTAATCCTCCGTGGCTTACTTAAGCCAGAAGGTTCTCCCTCTAAAACAGGGTCTGGGAAACCTTCTAAGCCACCGAAGGCTCAGGCTTCAGTATCCAAGCCTCCTCCAGTGGCTCCGGCTCCGTCGGAGCCGAGATCGGCTCCGGCTGGAACCGATCCAAAAGTAGTGGGTTCGGCACCGACCGGTTCCGACACCCGGTCTACTGTGGCCTTGTCGGCTCCGGCTGGAGCCGACACCTTATCCAGCATCGGAGCCGAGAAACCTTCGGCTCCATCTGGAATTCAGGGGACTTCGGCTCCGATGACTTCATCCCGAAAGAGATCTCGGTCCCCTTCGTTGCAGAGTATCCACTCGGGCCCGGGTCTCCTCTTTTGTCAGAGCGGAGCCATCGGAGCCGATCTTCGAGATCTTCCAGGCTGTCTGACCATGACTTAGAGAGGGTGGTAAGCAGGCTGTTGAAGTCGCAGGCACTGGCCCAAATGCTCCATAGCCCGTCTCAACAGACTTTGGCTATTGTCTCACCCCTTGAACTTCCTCCTCCGGCTCCACACCAGAGTTCGGAGCCGGAGCTTCGGGACAGCGAGTGTTTGGCGCCGAGCCGATACATCCTTCGGCTCCGTCATCCTCGGCTCCGATCTCCTCCTTGAGGCCTTCCTTGGAGGGATCCGGTTGTCGGGTTTCCCTTGTCGGCTCCGAGGGGGCTAGTGGCATCGGACCCTTGTCCGACCCCGCTCTCCCTCTCGGGGCTTCGGCTTTGGTAAGCTCGGCACCGACATCGGCCTCGGAGCCTTCCCTCTCAGTGGAGCCGGGAATTCCTGTATCCTCGGATCGGGGATATTCCGGCCTCCCGGGGAGGGGAGCCTTTGAGGTGATGAGGAGTGTCCTGGCCTCTGAGCCAGGTCAACGGTCCATCCCCCTAGCTCCTCCCTCTTCAGTGCCTGTAGACGCCTCTTGCCAGCCTCTTGCTCTCAGGCCCAGGGATCCATCGCCCCAGGTTTCCCCATTGGGAATTTCCTCCTCTTCCGAAGTTTCTCCTGATCCAGCAGGTGAACCCCCTCGGAAGAGGACGTGTAAGAGGAAACACACAGACTCCCCCGAGTCTACTACATCGGATACCGACTTAGATGAGTCGGAGGGTTCCCCACGATCCCCCTCTGAGGATGTCTCCTTTTCAGACATCCTTGAGCTCCTCAAACAGAGGGGGAATTGGCCATCCATTGATCCCTCCGAGGATGAGTCGGTATACCTGGAGGCTTTTGGATCCCGACCCTCCACCTCCTGGGTGTCTCCGCCTTCGACCCACTTATGCAGGTAGTGGCTCGAAGGCGTGGCGCTCCAGATTCTGTGGAACCTGTCCCCAGGAGACCATCCAAATTTATCACGGCCCCTACGGACAAACAGTTTCTTTCCAAGGTCGTCTCTGTGGATGCTATGGTGGTGGCGGCCACTAAGAAGGAACTGGCGGATCCTTCAGTACCTGTCCATCCTCCTAACAAGGATTCTAGGACCATGGACAGGTATGGAAAGCGGATGTTTTCTTCAGCGACCTTTGCTATGCGTTCGCTGAACTACCTTTGTCACTTCACCAGGCTTCAAAGAGATATTCTCAAGGAACTGGGTGAAGTGGTCCAGGATCCTTCTGCTGCTGGGGCTCAAGGAAAGATTGCCTCACAGCTAGCAATCCTGAATTCCCTATCCAACTCCTCCATGCGGCTCATATCCTATGCGGCCGATGGAGCGAGCAGGGCCGCAGGCACAGGAGTTGCTCTTAGACGCCAAGCCTGGATGCGGCTTTGTAATTTTGCGGACCCCTTTAAGGCGTCCTTCACTAATACCCCCTTTGATGGTTCGGCTTTGTTCGGACCTCAGGTGAAGGATACCTTGACCAGGTGTGAGCAGGACGGTAAAACTCTTTCTGCCGTTGGAGTCCATTTTTCCACTCCTTCTAGACCATATCCCAAGGGTCAGAACGGGGGGAAGATGTGGTTCCACAAAGCCCAAGGAGCTACACCGGACACACGTGGTCAGTTTACCCCAGAGGCAGAGGGGTAACAACAATAGATGCCGCCCTAGAGGCAGGGGGGGTCCTCAGAACCAGGGCAACAGGGAGTCTCTTCCTGAGAAGCCCTTTCAGCAT
This sequence comes from Protopterus annectens, assembly GCF_019279795.1. Taxonomy (NCBI): domain Eukaryota; kingdom Metazoa; phylum Chordata; order Ceratodontiformes; family Protopteridae; genus Protopterus; species Protopterus annectens. The sequence continues at coordinate 138,855,202 of NC_056745.1, forward strand.
CCCTGAGGTGTTGCCCGACTGTCCACCCTTGGAGGCAGTCGGGGGAAGGATTTCGCTGTACCCAGTAGCCTGGCAATCCCTATCACAAGAGATGTGGGTACAGTCGATCATATCCGAGGGTTACAAAATCCCCTTCGAAAGGTATCCCGTACCTCAACAATCCCTTCCAGACATCTCACCTGGTCAAAGGGATTTGGCAGAACAGGAGGTTTCAAAGCTCCTAGAAAAAAGAGCCGTCCAGACTGTGCCGGCAGACCAGGTAGGATCCGCGTCTACTGAGATTCTTTTGGTCCCCAAAAGGACGGGAGATTGAGACCAATATTAGACCTGAGCAGTCTAAACAGATTTGTCAAGAAGGCAAGATTCCGGATGGTCATGCTTCAGTCCATTCTGCCCTTTCTGGGCAAGGACAACTGGATGTGCTCTATAGACCTTCAGGACGCGTACTATCACATAAAGATTCACAGGCGCCCAGAAGGTTTCTCCGCTTTCGCTAGGGACCAGTCATTACCAATTCAGAGCCCTGCCCTTTGGCCTCACTTCAGCCCCCAGAGTGTTTACCAAATGCATGGCAGTGGTCACAGCTCATCTGAGACGTCAAGGATTCCAGGTGTTTCCTTATTTGGACGACTGGCTCCTCTCCGCCACCACCAGGTGTCAGCTTCTTCAGACCAGAGACTACACTCTACAGCTTTGCAGGAGTTTGGGAATCTCAGTAAATTTGAAAAATCTTCTCTGCTGCCTTGCCAATCTATCACCTTTATAGGCGAGAATTAAACACCGTCAAAATGTTAGCCAGACTAACAGATCAAAGAATTCTGGACATCCAAAAATTGCTCGGATTTTATTGCAGAGCAACAAGGTCAAAGCCAGATTTATACTGAAGGTTCTAGGTCTTATGGCTGCGGCCATTGTTCTACTACCACTGGCTCACTTCCACATGCGTCTTCTGCAGTGGATGCTATTCACGCAGTGGTCGTACCACAGTCTCCCGATGAGGCACGAAATCTTAGTCACACAGTCGTGCAGAACTCATCTGAATTGGTGGATATCTTCCCCTCTTCTTCATCAGGGCCGACCCTTTGTTTCCCCTCCTCCAGTTGCCACAGTCACTACGGATGCCTCTCTGATCGGGTGGGGGGGGGCATTATCAGGGCAGGATGGTCCACGGGACGTGGCAACCCATAGAATACCATCTTCACATAAATGTCCTGGAGATGAGAGCGGTGCTTTTAACGTTGCAGGCCCTCAACGACTTTCTTCCCACGGGGACTATTGCAGTACAAACGGACAACATGTCCGTGGTCTGGTACATCAACAAGCAGGGCGGGACCAGGTCCTATCCGTTGTGTCGAGAAGCTCTCAGACTTTGGCAATGAGCAATCTCCTCTCATCGGTTTCTGATAGCAACGCACATCCCCGGCAGGTCCAACCTCTTGGCGGACAGGCTGAGCAGATCCATTCTGATGCCTCACGAGTGGTCCCTCAATCAATCTGTAGTGGATCAGATTTTTCTGCAGTGGGGCACCCCTTGTTGCGATCTTTTTGCTACTCCTCAAAACAACAAGTGCCCAGATTATTTCACCCTCTTTTCCCTTCCAGGCCAACCCCTGAGAGACTCTCTAACCCAGGATTGGCCCCGGGGACTTCTGTACGCTTTTCCTCCTTTTCCCTTGATTCCACAAGTCATTCAGAAAGCCACCGTTTTGAGAGCCAAGTTGATTCTCATTGCCCCTTATTGGCCTCGACAAATTTGGTTTCCGTCTCTGCATCGTCACCTTCTGGTGCAGCCCTGGCATCTGGACCCAGTTCCGGATCTCTTGATCCACCAGTCGGGTCAGCAGCACCGGGCCATTCATTCTCTCAACCTCACTGCTTGGTTGCTCCACTTCCTTCCCTAGCCAGGCTTCCGATGATCTCTGACTCCGTCAGAGACATCTTAGTGTCTTCCTTAAAGTCGTTCACTAGGACTGTTTATGCTAGCAAGTGGCGACGTTTTTCTATTTGGGCAAATTCCAGGAATATTGATCCCTTTACTGCTCTTGTACATTCTGTTTTAGATTTCCTGGCGGAGGTTTTGCATTCAGGATCCTCGTCATCTACAGTTAAAGTACAACTGGCTGCTATTTCCAAGTATCATGTTGGCTTGCATGACAATAACATTATGTCTCATAGATTATGCAAGGCCTTTCTGAGAGGAGTTTTTCTCCTAAAGCCGCCTATAAAGCATCCTCCTCCACAATGGGATCTAAACTTAATGTTGGCATCCTTGATACTACCTCCCTTCGAACCGTCTGCTTCATGTTCTTTGAAGTTATTGACCTGGAAAACTATATTCTTACTGGCTGTCACTTCAGCAAGAAGGGTTTCTGAGATTCAAGCTCTCTGCATTCGTTCCCCTTACTTGGTTTTTCATAAGGACAGGGTATCATTAAGAACGAACCCTTCCTTTCTCCCCAAAGTTGTGTCTCAAACCAATATTAACCAATCTATAGATCTACCAGTCTTCTTCCCAAACTATTCCGACAGAGCTGAACAGAAGCTTCATTTTTTGGATGTCCATCGTCAGCTCAGGTACTATTTGCATAGAACTAAACAATTCAGAAAATCGGACCAATTATTTGTCTCCTATGCAGAAAACAGGATAGGTCTTCCAGTTTCTAAAGTAACCTTATCCAGATGGTTGACTTCCACCATTTCCTTTGTGTACTCTCTCAGAGGCAAGCAGCTATCTTCTAAACCAAAAGCACACTCAACCAGGAGTCTATCCACTTCTGCAGACTCAACCAGGAGTCTATCCACTTCTGCAGCCTTTCAGGATAGACTACCCATTGATACTATTTGTGCAGCAGCTACTTGGGCCACGCCTCATACCTTTGTCTCTCATTACAAGTTGGACTTGGCCTCCAGAGATAGGGCCAGTTTTGGTTCCACAGTTCTCAAGAGTCTGTTCCATTGAGCCACCCAGGATACAGGTGCTAGGGATGCGGTCCCATCCAGCAAGAATGAAGGCGAGATTGACAACTTAACATTTAGAAGTTATGTACCAACCATAACGTTCCATGTTAGTTGTCTTCTCTCACCTTCTTTCTTGCGTCCCTCCCTCCTACCCCCTGGCCTGGACAGATCTTGAAAAGTTCCTATCAGGTTGTTTCCTCCTGAGCCTTCATATGAGGACTCTTTTTATGAACTTGTTTTCCTAATTATGTTAGGTTAGTCCTTAGCAGGGTAGGTTAGCTGCCAAACGAGATCTGAGGTAGTTCTGCCTTGCATCATGGGATATAGGGTTGCCTCGAGCTGGTAAAAGGAGTTCTCAAGCTAAAGCAAGTGCCGAGTCGGAGCCGAGGATCGGCTCCGAACCCATCCAGCAAGAAAGAAGGCGAGAGAAGACAACTAACATGGAACATTATGGTAGGTACATAACTTCTAATTTCTTGTCATATCTATTTCCACCTATGTCACATCTTACAAGACTTTTTTTAATGAAAAACTTTAAACAAACAAACATAAAAAACATACCTAAAAACACCCCCAGAACCTAATAACTTAATACAAACACACCAAACTAAGAACATCTTCAAAAATTAGGTTTAATCCTCCTAATAAGAACAACTGTTCCAGCTTGACAACTATACTCATAGGCTTGAATTGACCTATGATCAGTGTTATTTATGCCATGCTAAGATCCACGGTACAGCCTGGGCTTCTCCTTACACTAGGTGCTGTTTTTTATCTCTATTCCTCTCCTAGATGTAGAACACAGCTTGAATACTTTCAGCAAACATTATTTCCTAGCCATTGAAAGAAAGAAATATTCTGATGTTATTGCCCTTATCAGCTTGTCTTCACAGAAAACACAAAAAACAGATACAGAATTGCCTTCAGTTACAAACTTCTCATTTTGCACTGTGAGCATTTATTTGCTAGAGGAAAATTTTTAATTAAATTCAGTGTTCTTTTATTCACTTGCTTCCCTTTAAAACTTGTTATTTGATCAAGTCAAGGATAAACATTTGTATTTCCTTCTTAGCATTTTCTGCATCAAAAATTACTTTTACCATCCAGGAAAAAATATTCTGAAGATAGTTGGATACAGCAGTTGGAATCTCACACCTGATTCTTTGCATTCCGTGATTGCTGGAATAAATTTAATCCTCTTCTGTCTGATGTACAGTGAGTAAGCATTTTTCACAAACAATCTACTGTTTCCAAATTTTAGGACTTTGTACTTCTGCACAGTTTTGTCAGAAACTCTTTCTGCTTGTAAGATTCCATCTTTACTATTAAAAGTCTTGGCTGCTTTCTCATGGCCAGGTTTGTAGCATAGACATGATGTGCTCTTTCATTTAACAACTCCTGTTGTGGAATATCAGTCCAGTTGCATATTTGTGCTTTCATAAAATTAATACAGTCTGTTCCTTGCAGTTTCCCTGGTACAGCAGAAAATCACGAGTTTTCCCTAGATGCTCTTTCCTCTAATTCTACCATTTTTTGAAACATATTTTCTTGATCAGTCTCATATTCAGCTAGATTTTTCTTCATATCAACTTCTGACTTTTGGAGTGTTATCAGCTCATCTAGATATTTGTTTAAAGCTTCTTCCATTTTTTCAGCCTTTTGTATTTTTTCAATTGATATACTCATTCACTGTTTCATTTATTTTAATCATCTCTGAGCACATTTGATTTATTTTTCCTCTGGATTACTGGAAGTCATGTCTTGCACCCATGAACTGCTTTTTGCTGAACAGCTGCATGCTTATTCCCAGCCAGTGTCTTCTCCTGCAATTGAGTATCTTTGAGGTTCTTTCATTTCTTCTTTGCTAGTATGCAGGTAGTGCACTTACTAGTCAGTACTAGTCAGTAACTGAAATTTACCCCAAAATATACATTCACTGACTCACGTTTTGGAGTTTCTGTTTTCACACTGGGGGAGTTGAAATTAAGCTATTACTTAGTGTGCAGCCATTATGGAAGTCATTGAGTGGAGGTTCATGAGTATTTTTGGTGCAACTTATGTCAACAGTCCAGGTTTTTTCATTATACAAGTTATACTGTTTGAGTCAATTTACTCCACCAGCATGGAAAACATTCTGTAGTCTAACAGTGCTAGCAGGACAGTCGTGTGTTGTGAGATTTGTTGAGTGGATTGCACCTGCATATTGTCTGCTTGAGTAAAGAATGTCAGAACCAAAAATTACTTCAGCAGAATAATTCTTACAAATCATAACCAATGCAGCTGAGAACACTATTTTCATTCCAGGGTGATGGCAATGCCAAAAGCAGTTCCCCATTAAAGAAACTGACCAGGGAGGATGACCTTGAGGTACACAGAGTGGCTTTCAAGCAATTTGCCCTCCAGGAGGAATAGAACAAAAATAACTAGGTAAGGATTCTTTCTGCCCACATTACTGGGTAGCCACTGAAAGCTTTTATGGATATTGAAGGGGCTGACCATAAAGACTTTGAAAAAGTAAGAAAAACATTGATAACCTGAGCTGTTGCTACCTCTGAAATGTATGCTCTGAACTTTAATAGAGGGACATTTTTTTTTCCTAATAAAATGGTAAAGGTGTTGATTATGTGAATTTAGACATATAATTAAGATGTGGTTAAATCCTGAGGGTCAACATTCTAAAAGTAAAATGATAGAAATGTTATCTAACAATAAATTTAAAAGAGCTCTGCCTCCTACTTTACAGAAATGTGAGTTTTAAAGTGACCATAAGGATGATAAAAATTTTGTTACATTAGGAGAATGTCAAGGAATGAGATTATTTTCAAAGCTGAGCAGACTAGACATGTAGTAGAGCTTGTATCAAATTCTGGTAACAAACAGAAGGTAACAACAGTGGGCATACTCTGTTTAAAGAGGAGGGGAAAAGGACCAATCAGCTAGATTCCTTAGTAATAGTAACATTGCTTCGACCCTTTAGAACTACAGCCAGTGGAATACCAGACTAATGATATACCTATAGATTCTGATACATTGTCTACTTGTATAGTAGAATCAGCTTTTTGCTAATGTGCTACAGCCACATTAATTAAATGCAATGGCAAGGAACTGCAGTAATAAATTCATAAAGTCACAGTATATTTGTAGAAATAAAACCTTCATTAAGAAAGCAATGGAAGTAGTTTGCATACATGGAGTTTGCGTACTTCCCAGCTTAACACATTGTAATAAAAGACAAAGATTCCCCAACTTATAAAACTTATTGAGACAGTGGAAAGAATGTACTCCTTTAGATACACCACATTATTGGTGTGGGGAGAGGGAAACACTAAATAAATAAACTCACAGGTACACCTCTACCTAACTTGGACAAAGGGGAGGGCAACCCCCAGATACACTCTAAAGATTATGTGAGTCCAACAGAGAGGAAGTAATAGTGTCAGAAACCACCAAAGGTATTAAATTTGGCTAAGGGTATATTAGAGAGGTAGAACCTGCAGATTAAAAAAAAAACATTTAGAGCAATATATCAGCACATACATATTGTGCTGCAAAAGGATGTTAGATTACAAACTCTGTAATCTGAAACTGTGAGTGTTGAGTAATGTCCAAGTGTTATTATACCTAAAATATTAATAGGGATAGCCCCTGAAGCAGAACTAACTGAGAGAGAAGTAATATGTTACCCTGAACGTATTGCAAAACAGAGAGTAGAGCTGATTAGAGAAAATAAAGAGAAGGAGTCCCTTAGTGAAGTGGTGCGGTCAAAATAAATAAAGTAAAGAAGTCTAGAAAATGCACAGACTAAGGAGAATACTAAACTTTCTGTCACACTAAAACAGAAAGCCACACAAAGCAAAATTGTAAGCAGCAGCTGGGTGTTGAGGATAAACATAAACATAAGAATGACTTAAGTAATGTAGTAAAAGAGAAAGAATTAGGGCCTGGTCAGAGTTCTAAACCTATTTCTATCAGTAAAAAACTGGAAGCTGACATGAAAGACACTGTAGACAATGGGTATCTGAAGGTAAGGAAAAGAGGAAATCTGAAGATAAATCTTGCTCCATAATACCTTTTATAGGTGCAGAGCAAATTAAAAGGGATGAAAAAGTGAAACGGGGAGAGAAACCCTGAGAAGGAAAGAATGCTAGTAGACAAAATATCCTCAAATAGAGCCATAATGATATTCCTATTGCGTCAAAAGACAGGAACCATAAACAGGAGAAAGAAGCATCCATACATTAGGTTTATAATGGAAAGGAACAGGAAAAAAGTAATATGGAGTTAACATCTGACACTAAAGAGTGTTGGTATGAACTGCCTTTCTTAGGAGAAGAGTTATACACTACGATGTCAGTACTTATTAGTAGGAGAGGAGGCAGTAACATTTACCTCATGACAGGCTGACACTAAGAAAGCTCCAGAGGTGGCCACATTTCAGGTACCCCAGATGAACTTTAAAATGGCATAATGAGAGGATAAAACTAATCAGAGCCAGGGAAATGTAGCTAGAGCTGTAGCAAAAAAGCTGAAGAAAATCTTCCCACATTCTACCCATACTTTGAATTACAAAATGATTTTCTGTATTTAGTAAGCAGAGAGAGAAAGGAACTAGTATGCCAACTTTTGGTGACAAAAACGTTTAGAAACTTAGTATTAGATGTCCCACAGTAACATGTTAGGGATGTTAGGGATGGCCATAGAAATGGACAAGGCTAAAACAATGGTCAGAACAAGGTTTTACTGGGCAGGAATAATGGAAGGTATAGAGAATCTCTGTGCTGGGTGTGCTGAATGCCAGAAGACAGACCATATACAAGGCATCAGGAAATGTCTGATTCCCATTTCTACTATTGATGTCCCATTTGAATAAATAAATGAAAAATAGCCATGAATATTGTTGGTCCTTTAATAGATTCATAGATTCATAGATTAGTACTAGGCTAACTGCCCTTGTGAGCCATTTTAAGCCTAGACAATTATCCCCTGTGAGATTCAAACCCTGTACCTTGTGTCTGTAAGGCAAACACCTTAACCATTAGGCCATCCTCCCAACCCTCCCAAAAATAAAATCCAGCAAGGGATTTCAGTACATTTTGTTTATTTTAGATGCCACCAGCTGTCCTGATTCTATTCCCTGATGTAAGGCTAATACATCATTTATAGCTGTGAAGTTAGTACTATTATATTCCAGGGTGGGAATACTTAATGATATACTCATTGACTAGAGGATTCCATTTATTTCAAAAGCAATGCACCAACTGTGCCAATGTTTTAAGGTAAAGCAGTTAAACACCTTAGTATACCATCCCCAGAAATTGGGTTAGTAGAACCATAGCTTACCATCCCATGAGAGACAGGTTGGTGGAACATTTTTACCCAACCTTGAAATCAATTCTGAGAAAAGTCAGTGAGGAAGATGGAAAAACTGATGCCCGTTATCACCATGTGTCCTGCTTGCCATTAAAGAAGTACCATAAACTTTGGCAGGATTTAGTCCTTTTGAATGATCATTTTAGACAACCTTGTGACTGTTGGGTACTTCTAGAGAAACTTGGAAAAAAGTGGGAACCCCATTTAAAAGTGTCGTAGAATACTATACCAATTTACAGGATAGGCTGAAAGTAATAATGTCCATTATAAGGGAACACATGAAAATAGCCTAGGCCATGCAACAATGTATGTATAATATGAATGCAAAGACAAGTGAATTCAAAGTTGGAGACCAAGTGTTCATTTTGGACAGCTACACTAGAAACACATTTTACATAAGTGGCAGGGACTATTTGAATAGTACAAAAATAAAATAATGTAATCTTTAGGGCTAAATGGACTGGCAGGAGAAAACCAGAGCAAATCTACCACCACTCACCATCCTGGCTTGTGCATGACAGGCTTCCACTTTAAACAGGGGACCTTTGCAGTCCCCCAGCAGGCTCTCCCTATGTTGCACATGCAGCAAGTGTAAAATGATCTTGCAGTCCCTGCCACATGACACAGGAGCCCTACCAGAGCCATATCCTGATGAAGCCATATCAATTCAACAGGGCAAAACAGTGAAAATGAAAGCTGGTGTGCATGGCTCCAAGTCATGGATAATATGTGACATACTTTGTTAGGTTTGGGAAAGGGCAACAGTACTGTGGTCAGGCTCTATAGTCACATACACCTTAAGTGACCTCTCTGCCCAAGCACAGCCACGATGGGCAACTGGGCAGTGTGATGATAATAATTAGTGTAGATCTTCAGTAGTAGTATTGGGGCTGGACTCTGCATACCATATGTAACTTCCATGCCCAAACACAGACATGATGGACAACTGAGTAGCACTATAACCATGGTCATTAGCATCCTGCAAATTTTTAGTAGCATGTACAGGCTCTAAAGGTGCTTGCACCATATATAACCTCAGTGCCCATGTATGAGCTAAGCATGGCCTTGCACCCCTTTTCCATGCAACAAGGCCATGCGTGAGATAGGCATGGCCTTCTAGCACAGAATAATGATGAGAATGTATTACATTTATTTATTTTATTTTATTTACATTTGCTAACCGGGAAATTCTGACTGGGTCAAAGACCCATTTTCAGCAGAGGCCTGTGGATAAAAACTCCACAATGATTTAAAACTGACAGTAATAGAACAGTATATTTAATATGAATAACATTTAAAGAAATTGAATAGATGCATATGGTAGAATAGTGATTGATAATGTACATGGTAATTTTGCATTTTTGTTTGGGAAAAAGAAAAACTTTTGATGGTTCTGCTGATGAAAGGATTTCGTGATTATATTAATGCAAGAGAAAGGAGTAAAGAGGGTAGAAGTAAAAGTGAAAGTTAAAAGTTAGGTTAGGTTATTGGGGAGAAATTAGATGTGTTATATTAAGAAATTTAAGAGGAAAAAAAAGAAGTGGAAGGGGTTACAAAAGGAGAGGAAAGATGGGTTGGATGAGAGGACAGAAAAAAGTTGTAAGGAGGTTAGAAGGTTGGGGATGAATGTCTCACTAAATCACCTCATTAGTATAATGGCTTTGTTACAAGCTCTGTATTAACATGATAAAAAGCATGGTTGCCACTTTGCAGGAGATTGCCTTACAGTAAGCAACATAAAAAATCAGAGAAAAGGATACAAGAAAGTGCTACCTTATAAGGAAACTGATAGCAGATGGGCTACATGGAAATGACCCTGAACATTGCAATCATGTCAAAGCGAAATAACTGTCTGATTAAAAAGAAGAAATTTGCATCGTCTTCCCTGCTTTCCAAACGTTTATCACTTGTATGATTAATAGGTAACCTCCTCACTGCAAGCTTGTCCATTGTATTTCTGCTGGGCAAACAATCTGCCCCAAAACCATTCTCGCTGGCCCATCATCCAATCTGGGAAAACACAGTAAGACTGTATTTTTGCCATTGTGCCAGCTGCCTGTTACTGCTGTAGCCTTCTGGCACTTTATGTACAAAAGTAACCCCTTAAACAGCACGTTTTTAAAACTGTTGTTATGCAATGCAAAAGTTACAGGTACTATACCTGCCCCGATACTTAAAAGTCTGGTATCTTCATATACCTTCCTATTATGTACAGTTGTGCATGAGCACGCTCGTGTGTGTCTGTGTTGGATGTGGCTAACTTGCACTTTTTGAACTCTGGAGCTGAGAGTTGGGTCTTGTATTTATTTAGCCACATCTGATAAGAACATCACATCTCAGTGAGATCTCAGTGAGTGTTGCTTTGTTGTCACTGACAGAGTTCTGGAGTGAACACAGGAGCTGTGAGGTGAAAACTATCCATGGATCATCTGATCAAATATAGAAAGTAAGTCTTGGCATCAACTTTTGTATTGCCAACATAAATGTCTGAGTTGAGGTTTTTGACTGAATCCTGCAGCTGTGAGGTGGGTGCAAAATCCAGACAGTGATGAGACCACAATGAGAGCACAATATTGGTCCAACTACTGGCAACTTACAAATCTCAACCACTTATTTAGAGTTCAGAGCTGAACTTAAATACATACCTCTCAGCTGTTTCTCATTATGAGGAATAGTTCCTCATTTTGAGTCTTAAAAGTTCCATGTTCCACTCTGTTACACATTGAAACAGTTTGTCATATTTTCATTAAAATGTTTTTAACAAATATATATGATAATTAATATTGAATCATATAAATTCTTCAAAATAGCTTATTTTGTAACTCTGAATAAATGGTTATAACCATAATGTCAGCTTCCTAACTGATGCTCACGTAAGTTGTTAGAAAATCTGTCACATTTTGCCTATTTGTTCCACATTATGAGAGGTAGGTTTTTACGTTTTGGAAATGGAAGTTTGAGAGTTGTGCCTAGGAGCTGTAATGCCAAGGCATTATCTTCCAGACCATGTTACCATATGTCAGATTTACTGTCTAAGCTGGAGTTTTTACTGCCTAATACCTTAAACCTCCTGTGATGACTTTCTTGGGTAGCATAAGCCATGGTACCTTGCTGGCTAGGCTTACGTACGCCCTTGGGCCGATAGCCTAGTACCTACCTATGAACCTATGGAGACCCAGGTGTTTCAGCCACATGGCTTTTGAATGTCCATATTTTTTGTTACGTCTTTATGATTACATTCAGGCCAAAAAAGCCAAAACCTACTCGCTGTAGACATGCATGTTCTGGCCTTTTTATTGACTTCATCAGCACATCATAAGTGGATAGATGGGTTATACATCAGAAACACATGGGGGTTGCCTTTTTTGACCTGAGTGTCACCATAAAGATTTAAAAAGTAAAAAAAAAAAAAAAAAAAAAAAGCCATGGACATTTAGAAGCCTTATAGCTGAAATCTGAAATACTTTTTGTTCATAATGAGTCATTTCCATATATCCCATGGGTCTCCATCACAGGAGGTTTAAGGTATCACACAGTGCAAACTCAACTTGACTGTTTTTTTCTTGCAGTTTTTACTGAATTGTCTATGTGACCATTTTACCCTTTGGTTTAGATTTACTGTCCAAGTTAAATCATGCCATCCAAATGTACTGTACTTTCACTAGGCTAATACTCGATGCCCATAGTATTGTCTGCCGTATAATCCATGCTACTCTTGGTTTGTTCCTGTGTTTGAATATGTTTCTACAAGGCATAGGAATGTTATTCAGTTTCTTATTTTACTTTTTTTGGTATTGGTTTTACAGATTCTTTGCACAATGCTGTCTTATAAATGTAACATGTACTGAAAGATTAATACTAAATGCTGTGTTATTAAGTCCATGGTCTGAGGAATATTTCAGCATTTAACATGGATGACAATTTCTGTTAAATTTGTCAAGCAACTACAGCAATGCATAGAGTATAACATGAAGCATCACAACATCACAACACATGCAGCTGAATTTAATACTCGCATTGGACAAATGTAGACTAAAAAAAACGAAAACATAAACAGGACTTTTTTAAATAAAGGTATAAAGAAGAGTTCTGAATTAGCAACCAGACAACTAAGAAAAGGTATTTTTAGATGAGGAATTTGTCAAGGATTGCCCTGAAGTATTCACAGATGTGTAGGTGTGAGCTTCCAAGGGTAAAACAACAGTGACCGACAACCTGTCATCCCCATCAGACCATTACAAAAACAAGTGGGAAATCTGTCCTCAGACATCAAGATAATCTCTATAAAGTTCCTGAAACCTGACAGTTTTTCATCTGGGCACTCAGTGAAAGCATTGATATTAGTGACACTACTCGTGAAACCATATTTAGTTAAGAACTTGGCAGATATTGACTTCAAAGATGGTTGCACATTAATAGCTTAATTTCAGCTCTCCTGTTCTGAAAACAGAAACTCAGAAGAGAGCCAGTGAACTTATTTTTGGGGGTAAATTTCAATAACTGACTAGTAGGTGCATTGCCTGGATATCTGCAAAAAAGTAATTTGAAGAACCTGAAAGAAAATCAACCACAAAAAGTGAGAAAAAAACATTGACTGGGAAGAATTCTGCATCTGTTCAGCAAAAAGCAATGCAAACTCCAGCTTTGGTACAAGACATGACTTCCAGTAACCTAAAGGAAATAATAAGTCAATTGTACTCAGAGCTGATTAAAATAAATGAAACACTGATGGAGTATATCATCTCAAATAACAAAAGACTGGATAAAATGGAAGAAGCTTTAAACAGATATTCAGATGAGGTGATTGAAATGAAGAAAGGACTGGCTGAATATGAGATTGTTCAAGAAGAGATGTTTCAAAAAATAATAGAATTAGAAGATAGAGCACACAGGGAAAACCTGAGAATTTTCTGCTGTACAAGAGAAGCTGGAAGGAACAGACTGTATTAATTTTATGAAAGCATAAATAAGGAACTGGACTGGTATTCCACAGCAGGAGTTGTTATTTGAAAGAGCACATTGTGTGTATTCTCCAAACCTGGCCATCAGAAAGTAACCTAGACCTTTAATAGTGAAGATGCAATCCTACTAGCAGAAGGAGTTGATTCTGACAAAACTGTAGCAGAAGGACAAAGTGCTAAAAGTGGGCAATACTGGAGTATTTGTGGAAAATGATTACTCACTGTACACCAGACAGAAGAAAAGTAAATTTATTCCACTAATCAGGGAATGTTGAGAAGAAGGCATTAGATTCAAACTGCTGTATCCAGCTATCTTCAGAATATTCTTTTCTGGAGAGACAAAATCATATTTGGTGCAGAACATTCTAAGGAGGAAATACAAAAGTTTGTACAACAAAAGGGAGCTGTGAAACAGAAGGAAATTCTGCTTCTTGTTCTTCTGGTAATACAGACCACAGAGATTGTGCCACTGAAACCTTGTTCAATGTCTCAACGGAAAATGCTTGAGAGACAGAAAAAGCACAAGAGTTGACTAGAAGAACTGAAAGTACGTTGGAAAGGAAGCAGAGCCTGGATTTGGGAGATGGAGATAAACAGGAATAAAATCAGCAACTTGGAAATTGACAAATAAATGTGGGATTATAAAGTATTACTTGCATTAGTGAAACATAACAGAACAAGAAAACCTGGAAATTATTGGACTTTTTGACTTTGTTAAATGTGTAGGCGACCAAGCATATGCCCTACTTCATATAATTAACGTCTGGAGGAACACTTAAGAGAGGGGAAGAAGAAGAAAATAATTAACTGTAAGAAAAATAAACTTTTGTTCTTAACAGTAATATTTGTACAGTGCATGATATCTGCATGGTATAAAGTTTTCTCAGTTATTTTCAAGTGTAATGGGGATACCAAAGTAAACAGGTGCCCCTGTTTTTCTCTTCTTTTCTTTCTCCTTGTTCAGATTTAAGAAATGCAGGCACTGTAATGTGAAGAAGAAGAAGAAAAGTTTGTTGAAAAGAGTATGACACAAGAAAAAAGTATGTGCGTTTTCTCATTCTTACATAGGGAAATGACTGGATTAAGGCTCTTGGCTTTCTGATGATCCAGGGAGAAGCAGAATGTAAGAAAAGATCACTGTTGGTGGTGGGTCTTGATGCACAGAAAGCATTTGACAGAGTAAGCTGGGACTTTATTAGCAGAGCAATGGAAGCATTTGTATTCCCCGATAAAATTATAGGGCTGATTAGGAGGATATATGAGGAATCAGAGACAAAAATTAAAGTGGGTGGGGTTCTCTCTGATAATTTCTGCTTAAGCAGAGGAACTAGGCAGGGATGTCCTCTCTCCCCTTTGTTATCTACATTATATTTAGAACCACTGGCAAAGAAAATAAGAGACTCAGAAATTCAAGGATATAATTGGTATGGTAGTCAAGAAAAGCTGGCTCTATTTGCAGATGATATTATTTTGTACTTGATAAAACCAGAAAATGGCATTTCAGTGCTGAGGAACATTTTGAGGCAGTTTCAGATCTTTTTGGGATACAAAATGAATGAAGCTAAAACAAAGGCAATAGCTGTAAATTTCATACCCACACACAAATTGGTTCAGCAATATTCATATTTATGGGGACATGATAAAATTAAGTATTTAGAAGTATGAATTGAAAAGGATTCTGGTGTGGCAGCTAAGGATATGTGGGAAGAGTCTAAACAGGAGATAATACAAAAACTGAGAAACTGGAAGCTCTGTTTCATGGATATAGATAGCACGATACAAGCAGTTAAAATGTTTTTAGTCCCTTTAGTTTTATACACAGGTCAGGTATATTTTTATCAAACAGGGGAGAAGTTGTAGATAGCAATTAATAAAGACCTGAATGATTTTATCTGGGAGGGGTAGATGGCAAGAGCCAAGTGGGATAAGCTAATTCTTCCAACTGAACAAGGCGGTTTGGAATTACTTGATTTGAAGGGTTATTTCAGAGCTACACAAAACTATACATAGCACAAGCAGAAACCTATAATTCAAATTGGAAAGGGATGATGATGAAACAAGGGGGAAGCTCAAGAAACAAGGAGAGACTGGGATTCTGAATGTAGATCCTTAAGGAGAATAACAATAACATTGTAGAATACTATAGTCATAAAGTAGAAGAAAGTAGTCTAAGAACTAAGCCAACACAGGAACAAGGAAAGGAGATTCTGCAGCTATGGATGACTGCAATTAAGCATACAGACAATAAGCAAGAAGGGGCTGGAACTTATTGTAGAAAACTGGTGAAAGAACTAAGGTATTGGGAGCAGATAATTAGAGAGGGAAAGGTAATAGAATGGGAACAGCTCAATAATTTATTAATACTTCAGGATAGACATTGCCTTTTCTATCAAGGATTAATATCTGAGGTTAGGCAAAAGAAAGAAATAGGGGGAGCCTAAGCAAAAAATCAGCAGTGACAGAGTCTTTAGTAAAATCCAAAGCATAAGCTCCTGTTAAAAAAAGGAATAATTAGTAGAGCATACAAAATATTGCACAATAACTATAAGAATCAATCAGAGGAGGTTAGAAAGGATTGGGAAGAGAAGCTGGATAAGCAATTCACAAAGAACTAATGGGGGATATATGTACGTCTCCCAAATATGCAACAAAGTCTAGAAGATTTTAGTATCTTTGCTTGGAAGTGTTTACATAGGTATTTTTATACCCCACATAGACTCCAAAGAATTTTTCCTCAGGGTAGACAGCAAATGTTGGAGGCATAATGGGGAAGAAAGAGGTAACTGGGAACATATTTTCTTAGAAGAGTGTAATGAGTTGGCAGACTTTAAGGATTCCTGCAGATTGTTCTGTCAGAGATACTGGGTGAGCAAATTGGTGTAACTAAGGAAATGATTTTTTGAGCTATGATACGGAATCAGAATTTTCTAGACAGTAAGGGCTTGCTGAGCCTAATTATGGTGGCTGACTAAAAAAAAAAAACAATTACTAGAAAATGAAAATCATAGTCTAAACCATCTTTACTAGAAGTTGTGAATATAGTAACAGAGATAAAACAACAAGAATTGGGATCTTTAGAAAAGAGTAGGAGCAAATTATATAGGAAAAATGGGAACTGTGGGAACAATACATGCAGAAGAGGAATGAGGTTTAAAGGAAGGCAGGATTTGAATAAGTTATTTAATGTTTGACTGATAAGGACCAGATAGATTATAAGTGATGTATAATGTTTGCAACTACAGTTATGACAATATGGTTTGTGGTGTATAATGTTTGCAACTAAAATTATGTCAATATGGTTTGTTTTCATTTATATAAATGTATGATTGCCTGTGTCATATGTGATCATTTAATACAGATTTTTCTTATAAAAAAAAAGAACTTTACAAATATTTTCTTGTGGGAGAAAAGCCGGTGAGTATGCAATGATGGGAAATGCAATCAGACAGGACACTTTGAGAAACTGATATGGGTGTTGGAGAAAAAGAAGGTTTACGGCATTATCATCCTCCCAAACTGGGTGAAATGGATTTATGACTTTAATCACTGTATTGGTGCCTTAAGAAATAATCAAATTAACCTTTGTTTTAAAACCCCTGAAATGGATGAAGTCATGGAAAAGGTCACTGAAAATGACAATTTCATACAATAGAGGAGTCTGAATTAAAAGCATTTCAAAACCAGTTCTGAAGGAAAAGTGGAACATGATGATTTGATTTACTTCAGCCAGTATGTGTGGCTTATCAGGGCTGCCACAATATATATATGGGGATAGTCAGACCCCTTCTCAGATTTCCAAAAAAACATTTAAAGAGAATATACCGATTTGTCTGGAATATGCTGGTAACATTAAGAAGGTACAAGAAGCAGTATATAGGAATTAGTCCATATTACAGACAGACCCTGAGATAGCAGGGGTTGTTGGTGCAAAGCCTAACTTCTTTTATAAAAATAAGAAAAATCTGAAGAGACTGTTATGTCAGCCCAATAATAGTAAAGAGAAATTATATGATATTAATAAGTGTAGACATTGTTGTATATGTGGAGTACTAAGTCAAAATAGGACTTTTATACACCCTAGAACAAATAAGAAATATGAGTTCAGAGTTAGAGTGAATTGTGAAACAATGAGTCTAGTATATTTAGCAGTTTGCTCCACGTCTCTCTTTTTATGTGGGCATGACTACCCGCTCATTGAGAGAGAGGGTCAGGGAACATCTAGGGGCAATTAGAAATGGGGAACCAGAAAGAAGTGCTTTAGCTAAACACAGTTTGGATAAAGATAGAACACATCATTTTATGTTTAAAGTGATAGAATGCATCTATCAGGATTTACGCTTAGGGGACATGAAAAATAAATTAGAACGGAGTGAATTGAGATGGATAATAGAGCTGCAAGGTGAGAAGGAACCTGGGTTAAATGACAGGACGTCTATTAAACCTTATTTAAAAATGAGACGTCAGTAATTTATAGTCATATTTAGAATAATTTTATACTTAGTTTTTTACAGCATGTATTTTAGTAGTTAGTAGGTAATTTTATAGAGGATATGTAAGGATGTATGCGCTATATAAAATGCATTTACCTTTAAATGGATTGTATTAACTTAATTGATTAATGAGATTGTAAATGCCTTAATTGATAGTAAGGGTGTATATATAGTTAAGTCAGTTTTGATGAAATTTATGGTCTGATGAAGCATTTCTGATGTGAAAGCGCTAACCGGATTAAAATAGTTTTATAGTTCCTGCTGTGTTTCTCAGTCTTTCTCATTTTTATTGAAATTCTGTTTTTTTTTTTTGAAAAAATAGGAATTTATCTACAGTGGCTGCATTTGTGACTTTTATTAGACTTAAATGTTTAAATATGGAGAAAAAATCAGCTACTCAGCAAATTGTATGAGCACATTGCATTCATTCAAAAGAAGAAAATGCTGCAGCAGCATTTGATCATAATAAAATATATTCATTCCTTAACCATGTGCACAGGATTTCCTGAGCTGACAAAATAAACAAAATACTCTCTGTACACTGATACAATATTTATTGACAAATGCAAAGACTTACAAAATTCCATAATAAAATGGAGGCCTTTGGATTCTGATTTGGGCCTGATCCTTGTAGTGGTTCTAATCTCATGTTGTTGGAGTTCATCAAGATTCAATATAACAGTGTTTTGAACAGAAGCATTCATACAGTATGGCCTTCTGAATTTAGGAAATCATAGTGCTACAGAAATGTTCCCAAAATCTTGTAAAAAGTGCTCTTAAGTTTACAACACTTTTCATGCCAAAGGAAGGAAAGCCTGTGGGTGATACATATGGATACTGCAGATTGAAGGGTTATGAAAGGCTGTAAAATATTTGGATTAGAGAGAGTGAAGTACAGCAAAAACAGATTGGACTTAAGAACAAAGCCTGGATAGTTAATTTGCAGGTATCTAAAGATTGAAGGACAAGTGTATGATCATCATGTGTAACTTATTGCCCCAAGATATGTTGCTTCAATAAAACTTAAAAACAAGGGCAAAAGGAAGATGAGAAGTGAGTGTTGGACATTTAGAGAGGAGAAGAAGGCAGATTACCTGCCTTTGTGGAGTAAGTGTGGAGAGATAAGGGGACTGTGGAGTACAATAGTTCCAGACTGAGACAGATTCTACAAGAAGAAGGTAAGACACTGGAAATTCACCTTTTTTGTAGGGTTGATATCAAGGAAGGTTGGGAGAAGACTCAGTAGAGCTAATTTCTGAATTTGAATGGATGAAGGGAAATTACCCAGGAAACGGAAAGGGCAGGACCTGAAGTGAATGTAGTAGAGTAGTCTGGAGCATACGTTTAGGCATGAACAAAAGCTTTTTGGATTCCTGGAGGAAACTGTGTGAGCAGACTAGAAAAAAAGGGATATGAAAAGGGAGGGATGAGAAAGTGTCATCAGAATCATCAGTTTGTGTTATATATCGGGCTATATCATATCTGAACTGAGACTGTGAATTTAACGTATGATGAAGTATTTGATATTCATGCAAGAGTCTTTATTCTTCTATGAGATATTTTGATTTTGTATTCTTATAGGTTCGTAGGTTCATAGAAAGTTACTAGGCTGGTGGCACTAGAGCCCTTACATGCCTAGCCATGTTAATCATTAGTTGCCTCAATTGTGCTTGGTTAAATTGACATAATTTGCAGAGCACGTCTATGATAAACAATGATTACTCCTGTCCATAAGGGGCATGAGTGTCACCCCTGGGGTGAATTTGTGGTCTCCCATCCATTTGTCTGGGTTGCACTTGAATAGGGTCAGTGAGGAACTCTGCTTCATGTGAATTGGAAGTTTATTCCAGAGTAGCGACAATCTTTGGGAGATATATCTGTCTCCCCGGCATGCTTTGTTAATGCCACAAGCTAGGTTAAGATCCCTAGAGTGAGTGATTCTTGTGCCATTTGACTTGTAGATGTGCATCATATCCATTAGGGCAGGGTGAGAGACTGCCCTGTAGGCCAGGTACAAGTCACCTCTCAGCAGCCTATATGATACAGAGTACAGTGACAGGGCTTTCAGTCTCTGTGGTCTCTCCAGCTGCAGCATTTCTCTGGTGGGGTACATGCTGAAGGGAGCATTGTACTCTATGAATGGTCTAATGAGAGTCGAGTACAGTGGAGTTATAACATCCTTAGATCTGGAGGCAATGCCCTTACTTATGAGATGCACAACGTAGAAGGCTTTCCTTACCATAGCGGAAACTTGGTGGTCGAAGTTTAGATTGCCATCTACCTCTGTTCCCAGATCTCCCACTACTGGGTTTGAACTCAGGGGAATGCTGTCAATATTGTAAATAGCAGGGAATTCCACTTTGCCAAAGGGGATAATAATGCACTTTTTTGCATTTAGTTTTATGCCCTGGCTTTGACACCAGTAATTTGTCTGTGTTAGCCCTTCCTGTAATACATTAACATCACTGGGGGACTCAATGATTGCACCCAATTTGCAATCATCAGCAAACTTGGTAAGCCAAAGGCCATCTACTTTAACCTAGACTTCTGAGAAATAGATTCCAAACAGTAAAGAGCCCAGCACAGATCCTTGTGGTAGACCACTGGTGACGGGTCTACTGTTAGAGGTGGAGTCACCAACTTTGACAGGATGTGTTCTGTTGGTGAGCTAGTTGGCTAACCATCTAGTGACATAATGGTTAATCTCCAGCTGGGGGAGTTTCTCAATGATACCTGAGTGAGAGATTCTGTCAAAAGCATTGGCTAGGTCAAAATAAGCAGTATGCAATGTCTTACTTTCATTCAGGGCTTTAGTGAGTTTCTTGAAGAAGTTTACTAGGTTTAATAACCATGACATACCCCTAACAATGTCAAACTAGGTTGGGTCCAGAGTATGAAGGTCACCTATGGCCTTGTTGATAAGGTCCATGATGATTCTTTCCATGGCCTTGCAGATGAGGCTGCTTAGACTTATGGGTCTATATTCCCAGGGTCGGTTGATGCCACCCCTTTGTGTAAGGGAATTACTGTTGCTGTTCTCCACTCTGTTGGAAAATTCAGTTCTCAGGCTATGGTTAAAGAGAACACCAAGTGGTCCATTAGGTCCTGTTTTAGATTGCTAATAAGAAATATGGGATGTTATCTGGTCCCATTGAGGCTGTATTTTTGGCCTTGGAGAGTGCAGATATGACCTGATCTCTAGCGATATTAGGCAGAGAACTGGTGTCAGGTATGGTTTGAGGTGTGGCTGGTGAGGACAAGAGGGTGAGCACCAAATCTGTCAGTTAGCATCTTGGCAATTTCTTCCGGTATAGGTTCATAGGTTCATAGGTAGGTACTAGGCTATCGGCCCAAGGGCCTAAGTAAGCCTAGCCAAGAAGGTTCCCTGGCTTACGCCACCCAAGAAAGTTAATTTCCTGTGCCCCTGTCGAGCAGAGCTACATAAGTGATCTCCAGGGTGTATTTCCTATTTCCAATCCACTCATCAAGATTTTTCTTGAAGAGTGTTAATGAGGATATTTGCTTGACATAGATGGGTAGCCTGTCCCAGAGTATGGGAAGTCTCTGGTATGAGTATTACCATCTACTTCCAGTTCAGCACATAGCTGGACATTCCCTTTTATATTTCAGACATAGTTAAAGAATGTCTTATGATTATCTTTAGGTAGAGATGCTATTTTACCTTTGTAATTAGTTTTAGGGGACTTTACAAGATTTTTGATTTGCTTGTTCAAGCTGTGGAGGGAATTCTTCCTCTGCTAAGTCAGTTCCCTCTTGTTCTTAAGCATTTTCTTCCTTTTATTATATAATCTGTTTATACTTGAGGTCCACCATGGTGGCTTGTTTTTTTCTAGAGGACCTGGCACAGCCGAGTCTATACAGTTGCTTAAGTGTTTATTCAGGACATTTATGTACACCTCTTCATAGGTGTCATTGTTGTCTGTGATTGCAGGGGGTATAAAACATTTTATACCACTGTGTAATAGGCTGTAGTTTGCTTTGGAAAAGTTGTTTTAGTTTTTTTGCTCCTGTAGTGGTGACAGGTTCAGAAGTTACTTCGAATGAGACTGATTTATGGTCCAACCTTACCAGGAAGGGTATCACACACAGCGGAGTGCCATGACTCCCCCATTTTGGTGAGTACTATGTCTAGGACATTTTGAGCCCTTGTGGGGGTGCAGGCTATCTGATCCAGAGCATTTGTATTGACAAAGTCCAGGAACCTCTGAGTGAACATGTTTGTGTTTATGTATGTCACCCAGTCAATGGAAGGATCTTTTTATCTAGACATACTAAGCAAATGCTAAGATGTTGGGTTGTATGGAGAGTGACTCCAGTAAGTCCAGGTAGGCGGTGTACTTCTCTTGGTTCATGGCAGGGGACCTATAGCTAGCAATGATGTGGTAGGGTATAGTTAATTGGATGTGGAGTAGTTTGAGAGAATTGTACTATTTGACCAGTCTTGAGGTGTACTTGGCTTTAATGAAGATGGATACACCTCTGCCTTTGGTCCTTTCATGCTCATTTTGAGGTCTAAATGTGTGGAAGGCATTGTAGCCTTTCATGGACAGGGTTCTTTTCAAGGTCTTGGCAGCTTTGCATATCCAGCAGTATTTTGCATTGACACCTCAACTGTTATTATAGATATAGAGCAATTGTGCAAGAAAATCCCATTGGATTGCCAACTGTCTCACAAATAGATTGCAGATAATCAAAATAGGGGAAGTTACCTCCACAAAGAGGCCAGTCAACAATGGAGTCCTCATGGTTCTGTGCTGAGATCTGTCTTGTTTGGCATCATCCTTTCTGAAGTAAAAGTCAATACCAAAGGGCTCTGAGTGACTAAGGTTGCAGATGACTGCAAGCTAGAAGCAGTCATTGAATACACAAATGACTTATCCATCCTGCAGGAAGGTTTGTCCTATACAAATAACTGGTGCCAAAATCATGGTCTGAAACTAAATGCCAAAACATGCATTATACTGCCACATTCACATTGCACCCCTAAGACTTGACCCAGTTGTTCAGGATTTGGGAACGTATGTGGACAGTAACCTAACTTTTGACCTACATGTGCGTATTGTTGTAAAATAAAGTTTTCTATATTGCAAACTCCCCATCCACATAAAGTAACATTCATCCCTCTGCATTTTCAAGTGTGGCAAACAGAAAATTTACCTCAAGACTGTCCCCTGTACTACTAATGGACATATGCAGCTCATAAATGCTTTATCCCATGCACAGGTCCCCTCAAATTATCTATGGTATGATCCCAGTTATTCTCATTAGGGGTAATATATAATCAATGGCCATGGAATGGGTAAGGCCCATCTATAACCAAATAGGATAGGCTATTTTGAGCGCAAAAAGAAAAACTGGCTAGACTTAAAATGGCCTGCAAGGGCAGCTAGCCTAGTACTTACCTATGAACCTAATAAAAAGCAATGACAAATCTTTCCACTAATAAGTATAATGTACTACCAATGAGATTATTTGATGCTAGTTTGACCTGTGTCTGATACTAATTTAGTAATTTTTGCAGGTTGCCTTTTACACAAATAGTATTAGCTTTGAGATAGCTCCTTTCTGTGAATTTGATTGAGGTCTGAAACTGTTTTAATGCTAGATGCAAAATTCTTTCACTTGGATTTGCTCAATTTTGTCAAGAATACTGTATAAAAAGATTTCTAAATGAAATCAATCTGTCACCTCGACTGATAATGCAGTTCTGAAATATTCAGTGTGAAGAAATTGCATTACATGTTCATATTTTAAGACAAGGATAACCAGTGATAGTACAATGTTACTCAGGTGGTGTACAGGCTTTTTTATCATGCAGTCAATGGAAATATGTGGGGTTGCACTGGAGAGTCACATCAATAGTGGATACATATTTGTGGTCATCAAAATGTTGCATTGTCCAGTACTTAACTTTATTAGTCAGCAAACTTAATTTCACACAGGCAAGAGTATGAAAAGCTGGATCTAGAGAAGAACAATATATTGCCCCCATAAGCCTTGTGAAAGATAACATTCTGAAAAGATAATCTTAATTTCTGCTTGCCCCCTGTTCTTGTCTTCCCATTTTATTTGCATATGCAGCAGATGAGGACATCATAGCCATAAAGCAAAAACTGCTAATGAACATATAAAACCTCCTGGTGGGTGATGCTTCACGGGAAGCTATCACAAGTTCCATCTACTCACCCAGTTTAGGGGAACAGAGTCTCTGAGGTAGCAGGAGATGGCCAGTGCATTGGTGGTGGAACCAAAAAGACATATTTATTAAATAAATGCAAAAATACAAATGAGCCATACTGTAGACAGAACTAAAGCATAATCGATGCAATATTTGATCTTTATAAGGGGGAAACTAGTAGGTATAAAGAGATGCCTTTTCATGAGCACCCACCTGAACAATAGTATCAACAAAGTTATAGCAGTTTTAATTTGTGCCCCATTTGATAAAATGCATAATTCTTGCCTATACGTTTGCAACAGAAGACAGAACATTCTTCACAAAAATATATTTTTTCCAAATGATTTCTACCACAGATGTCTAATGGATGAATAAGGAGTGCCTTCCAAAATTCCACTATAAACTGTTTAATCCTCTGCCTTATGCGGCGTTGCAAAAAAAAAAAGCAAGGGGTAGTATTAACTGTTCAAGAATGACAAAAGCCATTTCTGTTTAATGTGGGGATTGGATGGGTCCTTTTGTTTAAAAATCCAAAAGGATATTTTTCTATCCCTCTGCAGATTAATACATCAAATACTGTTTCAGTTAAGTAACAGGATGCACCCTAGGTATAAGGGTTATTAGAATGGGGAGGACAAAAGGTTAAAGGTTACAGATACTACATTATCTGACTAGACCTTACTATTTCTATAACAGAAGGTAGAAATTACATAAAGTAAGATGAAGAAGAGTATAACATATTTCTCACTTCATGTCTTGTCAGATAAAAGTACTTGTTCAGTTGTTTGTACCATTCCATATAGGAAGCAAATGACCCTATTAAATCAATGCAACACAATAACAGGGATGGCTATTATACATATTTGCTAAGTATCCCATGATATACCTGTGTAACTTTCATCTGTGCTATTGTTTTTAAAATATTGTTGTCTGTTTACTTGCTGTTCAAACGTTCATACATCTTGCATTCAGATACACACTTTTCTAGCGCTAACATATATTTATAAGGTAAGCATGGATTACCTTGGACAATAGTATCTTTGCAGACATGACAGGCTTCAAATGAACAAGGTGGTAATTTATTTTTAGGAAAAGCAGAACTGATGATCTAGGACCTATTCCCTACAAATATGTTTTAGCATATTACTGATGCCAATAGCAGACAATATTCACCTCTGTCTGTTTCCACAATCCTCTCTCCATTCTGTCTGTTTTTCACTAACTTCCATCACCCTGTATGCTTTGAAACTCTGTTCTTCACTTGTACATACTCTACTAGTGACCGCATTGGATTACTGTCCTTTTCCTGTCTAAGCAAAAACATTCGGATCACAGATGACACCATCACCAAGCTCTTTCATTTCTCTCCTTACTGCTACCTTACTCTTCTTGCTGTAACAAATCATTATGCATTATGCTTAATCGGCCTGAAGAAAGTAACCAGGTATTCTCGGCTCCAGTCTTCACTCTGTGGTTAAATAATTCAATGCTTCTAGTGGGATACAAAAGCTGTTCTATTACAGTTTATAATATCCCACTCTCTCTATATTTTACCTTATTTATTACAGGAGCAATATTTATGCTTTTCACCCCCTCCACTAGTAGCAGCAGAGAGTGACTGTGTAATTAATTCATCCTGCTCCACTTACTGATTCACTCACCTAGTTTATTCTTTACCTTGTCAGAAAAATTAGCCAGGAATATGTAACATTTTGTATTACAAGCTATGCATTTATTTGCTAGTGAGAATAAGATGACTCAAACATATTTGCCCCCTCCTTTCCAAACCTTTATGTCTATGTTCCAGTCAAGCTAAAATTAAAACAGCTAGTATACACGAGGATGAATTTTGTACAAAAGCAGAATTTATTATAACATTAAAAATGAGTAAATAATTTAATAGTTAAGTAAGCAGTAATCAAGAAAAAAATATATTACTGAACAGCAGTAAAAGTCAGAAAAAAATCACTTATGTTAGTTTAGCACATATCAGTTAGGCATCTCAAATGTCTATGATAGTCCAAACAAAAATAACTTTCCAGTGTGCGTGAGTCATTTGTTAGCAGGTTCTCTTCGTTTAAGGGTCATTTGGTCTTTGATGAGCACTGGAAAGTAATCATGTGATTTATATCCACTCTTGTCTCGGTGAAATCTAAAAAAACAAAAAGAATATAATTCCTAGCACATTCTTGCTGGCTCCTTTTAAGGCAGAGATCTAGTTCAGTTACAGGTAGACTTGACTGGATACCTGTTTGGCACACTTTACTCCACCTTATGCAAAATGTATCTGCCTTTCTGGGTTGGCCAGGTCCTCAGTTAATAAGATGGAATGGCACAGTCGTTGATTTCTTTTTCAGAGTATATAGCAGTACAGCTGCCCTCCATCAAACCTCTTTCAGAGTTGGTCTGCCTGTGTTAGCTAACAGAAGTCCAAGAATGACAGGTGAAAGAAGCTTGAATGAATATCTGAAAATATGACCATTATAATCAGTTCCTCTGTACTGTATATTTCTTCGAACAGCAGGGAAGGTTTTGAAATTCCTTTGTTTTCTCTCTCTGGAGGAGTGAGTCCAGCTGTGGACACATGATTCTCTGTCCTGTCAGCCTTTTGGAGCAATTTATTTTCTTCTAATGTTTTTATCTCTTTGACTAAAAATATGGCCTGGGAGAGAAAAGGAAGTACTGCCTTAGCAAGCATTACGTTCTTTTATAGCCTGTGTTTTTTATCACCCTTCTGACCTCTTGACACTAATGTCCAAAGCAGGATAGTGTTCAGTATTTATGTATTCAGCTTTGAAGTCTATTCCTGGTGATGACTGTGACAATTGGGGAGATATGGGCGAAGGCTGCCAGTCTAGTCAAATGGAATTTAATATATAGTTCTATCAATTGTATAAATAAATGTAAAATACAGGTGTGTGTTTTTAAATGTAAGAAAACACTGTTTAATGTGGAACTGCAAAATATGTGACAACATTGCACTAATGGCCCAGTGAAGCATGTTGTATCCTTTCATGTTAAAATTTGGCCCGAGGGCGGCTGGATGAAGATTTCATGCCCATTGTTTTAGGCTAAAGTTTATGACCAGAATTTAGATGTGGAAGGTGCTTTTATTGCTTTAGTTTCTGTTAGCATATACATGTGAAATGTCTTGTATCGTTGTAAGTTTCTGAGGAGGGGTTAGATTGCTAAATAATGCAGTTTGTGGCCTGAGAACTCAGACCAGGTGTTAGATGATGCAATATGAATACTGGGAAAACCTAAGTGTCAAAAATGATGTAATTTTGGGAGGGCCTTAGAGACATGTTTGTTAGTAATGTTTAAATACTATTTCTCACAAGGGATCAGGGAGCATCTAACTTATCAGCACTCTGTTTATGCTCACATGTAAGTTTTTAGCACTGTGATATATTGTAGGAATAGCTAAAGCTAGTAAAGATTAATTAGATATTTTTATTTGAAACCAGATCTGTCCTACTGTAATATTTTAAGTTTCTGCGTGATCTGTGAACTCTTAGATATCTCTGTGATGTAGTAGATTTGTCTTGTGTTTTAATTATTTATTATTAAATATTTTTAAAACCTTCTACCTGTGGAAACTTTGTGTAGAGATGAAGTATACTTTAGAGTACATTATGTATTTATAGAGTTTACTGCTGTCTGAGCCCTTCCAATAAGCCTTAGACTGTATAGTTGCATTACCATTGGAAATTAATATTGCACAGTAATAATTGGACACCCTTTTAAGGGCCTTTTAGTACCTGATATTATTAATTGGGTGGTGGCAGTAATTATTACCGTATAGTCTGGGTAAAGGGGCACAGCTGGAGAATCTGTGTCAGCCTTTCCCAGGAGTGTCTGTGAAGTTGTATAAATAATAATCTCAAAGTGTGTGTGTGTGTGTGTGTGTTGTGTCAGCTACTTGGGCAGGGACACGAAGCACTTGTTGGACAGAGAGGGTAATGGAGGTCCTAGCTTGCCCAGTTAGGCTGAAACCTGGACCCTATAGCTGTGCCAGTGAGGAGTCTTATTAGGGACCTGGTGAGCAAGGGAGCAGCCAGCCCCAGACTGACTGTGATCTCTGTGTGCACTTAAGGGAAATTGTACTTTACTGTGTGTATTAGTTATCCTTTCCTCCTCTAGGAGACGACCTCCCTGGTGTTAGTGGTGAGGATTGAGGCTCCTTGATGGCTGAGACAGGGCACGGTCATCACAATAACATCTCTTTGTCTGTACTCATTTTGTTGAAAACAGATATTCAGTGCAGATGTACAAAAGATGGGCATCTGGCTTGCTATGAAAAAAAGTCGGAAATGACAGGTGTTTTGCAGAAAACATATATAGTTCAGAGGCACCTCAACTAGGAAAACAATCCTTAATTGCATGCCTTTCCTGCTTTCTGTTTTTCAGTGTATCTGTTACACACTGACACATTATATTCGAAGATTAGTAAGATTAATATACATTAATACATGAAGGCAGAAGAAATAAATACAATCAATGCACAACAGCACTCGGACCATGCAACAACAGTAGCAAATATAGTAATAAAAATAATGCTAATGATAACCATGGCTATCAATATTAATAGCATACACACACACTCATGTATATGTGTACACACACATACACACACACACACACACACACACACACACACACACACACACACGCAGATGCATACACACACACACACACACACACACACACACACACACACACACACACACACACACACACACACACACAAACACACACATGAGTATCTGAGTGTCTACGTTTTTTATCGAATGGATACATGATCGATATCTGTTTGGTGAACACCATTTGGTCAATTGAAACTGATGGTCAACGTGCACAAGATCGATAATCCCATGGTAAGGTAGTATTCCTTTTCCCTGGGAATTGTGCGTCTTGGAGTTAGTATATATAATTAGCATGGAGTGTAGGGAGCGTTGGGGGTGGACTAGTTTTAGTTTTGCCTGCTCCAGGGTTAATCTTCATAGCATGTGCAGTACCTGTTGACATTCCATATGTCAATGTTTTTACTTCGCTATATTTGGAGCTGATTATGTGTGTTGGGTGAAAAAGAACACAGACACATACACACACACACACTTGCATATGTGTATGTATATATATATATATATATATATATATATATATATATATATATATATGTGGGTCCACTTCAAAATACTGACTTTCAAAATCCCTAACCTCAGAATACTGAGACCAAAATCTCTAAAGCTCAAAATACTGAAACTCAAAATATCGAAAAAAAACACAGTACAGCAGCACAATTATATTGTAGCAGAACTACATACAGAAACATATTACTCTTCTACAAATATAGGTGGGGGGGCAAGCCCCCCTGCACCCCCCATGTGGGGGGCTCTGCCCCACACAACCCCTGCTACTTAAATATAGCAACTCTGAGATTGTGCTTCACTACACTAAAGGCTTGCCCCCCTGCTTATACTTGGAGAAGAGCAATATGGTTTGTGTTTTATTTGTTTCTGTATTTACCTATGCTGGAATATAATAAGTGTTTGGTATCCTGTGTGTTTTCAGTATTTTGAGTTTTCAGTATTTTGAGCTTTAGAGATTTTGGTCTCAGTATTTTGAGTTTAGGGATTTTGAAAGTCAGTATTTTGAAGTGGACCCACATACATATATATATATATATATATATATACACGGGTTTATGTCAGATTACTGAGGTTTCAGAAACTCAAAACTTCATATGGTCAAGACCATATGTTCGACTTTCCAAAAACTCGAATGAAATAAAACAACAAAAATCTATGTTTTTCAAGGGGCAAGCCACCCTGCACCCCCCCCCCACATCCCCTGCCAATTATATATATCACCAGATTGCACTACAGTGGATAAAAGGGTAAATGATTCGATCCCCATCGTACCATGATCTCCATACAAATACTTCTGAGTTTTCAGAAATTTGAACATATAGTCTTAACCATATCAACTTCAAGTTTCTTGAAACTCAATAATCTGACATAAATACATATCTATCTATCTATCTATCTATCTATCTATCTATCTATCTATAAACATTTTTTTTTCAATCAAAGGGTCTTCCTGTTACCACTAACAATATCATAGGTTCATAGGTTGGTACTAGGTTATCGGCCCTAGGGCCTATACAAGCCTAGCCATAACAATTCCCTGGATATTTCTTCCCACAATATTTACTTTCCTGGACCCCTGTCTAGCAGGGCAACTGACGTGATCCCCGGGGTGAATTTCCTATCTCCCATCCAATCGTCAAGGTTCCTTTTGAAGAGGGACAAAGAGTTGCTCTGCTTGACATGTATGGGCAGTCTATTCCAGAGTCTGGGGAGTCTCTGGGTCAGGAACCTATCTCTCCAGCATGTTTTGCTCATTGTGATGACAAGGTTTAGATCCCTGGAGTGTGTGGCTCTAATGGATTGGGATTTCTTTAAGTGTAGCATGTCCAGCAGCTCTGGGTTTGACATAGCCTTGTATGTTAAGCAGAGATCACCAGTGAGTAGACGATATGCGATAGAGTATAGCTGGAGTTTTTTTAGATGGTTAGCATAGGGCATCTGCTTTAGGCCTGTGATTCTTTTAATGAGGTATTTATGCAGCCTTTCCAGTTGTTGCAGATGTCTTGAGAGGTACATAACAAACGGGGCGTTGTACTCTATAATGGGTCTAATGAGGGAAGAGTACAGTGAGACAATGACTTCCTTTTTTCTGGATGAAAATCCCTTAGTGATGAGGTGTGCCACATAGAAGGATTTCCTGACTGTTGTGGTGATGTGGTTATCGAAGGTGAGACCACTGTCCACCTGTGTCCCTAAGCCTCTTATCACACTTTCTGTGTTTAGTGTACTGCCACCTATGTGGTAATTCACGGCTACATGTTTTTTCCCAAAGGGGATAACTATACATTTCTTGGCATTGAGCTTGAGCCCATGGCTCTGGCACTAAGCATCTGTTTCTGTAAGGCCCTTTTGTAGAATATCCACATCATTTGGGGATTGAATAATGGCTCCCAGTTTGCAGTCATCTGCAGACTTTGTTAGCCAGAGTTCCTTAGTGTTGACCTGTACTTCAGAGAAGTAGATGCCAAACAAGAGCGGTTCTAGGACTGAACCCTGAGGTAATCCACTTGTCACTTGTCTGGAGCTGGATATGGAGTCAGCTACTTTTACAGTGTGGGTTCTGTTAGTAAGCCAGTTGGTAAACCATTGAGTGATGTAGGGATTAATGCCCAGCTTAGTAAGTTTATCTATGATTCCAGAGTGGGGGATGGTGTCGAAGGCCTTGGCGAGGTCCAGAAGATAGGCTGTGTGGACCGCCTTACCCTCAGCCACAGCTCTGGAGACTGATTCAAAGAAGTCAATCAGGTTCAGGAGACAAGATCGCCCCTTCACAAACCAAAACTGGGTGGAGTCCAGTGTTTGAAGGTTGCCAATGTGTTTGTTTATAAGTTCCATGATAATATGTTCCATGGCCTTGCAGATCAGGCTCATCAGACTGATGGGGCAGTAGTTCCCAGGATCCAAGGTGGATTGCCCCTTGTGGAGTGGGATAACTGTAGCTATGCGCCACTCAGTGGGCACGAAGCTTGAGATGAGGCTATGATTAAACATGACACTTAGGTGAGGTGCCAGTTCATTTTGTAGTTCATGTAGTACACAGGCCGGGATGTCATCTGGTCCCATGGATGCTGTATTTTTAGCTTTGGAGAGTGCGTTTTTTACCTGTGTGGCCATTATTATCAGAATTTGGCAATCTTTCGGTATTGAGATGGGCCCTTTAGGGGATGAGGGGGGGTGAAGTTGGCACTGAATCGATCTGCCAGGATATTGGCAGTATCCTTGGGATCAGCATATTTAATGCCATTCTGTTGTATCATAGAGCTGATCTGAGCATTGCTATTTAGATTCTTGACATTGTTATAGAATGCCTTGTGGTTGCCTTTGGAATCTTTGGCAATTTTATTTTCGTAACTAGCTTTGGAGAAGTTTATGAGGGATCTCAGTTTCTTACTGAGGCTGGTATGGGAGTTTTTTGCATCCTGGGATTTTCCTCTTTTCTGCAACAATTTCTACCTTTTGTTGTAAAATTTGTTTATGGCAGGGGACCACCAGATTGGCTTCCTTTTTCTGGAGAAGAGCGTCTTGGTTCTATTTGGGATGGCACGATTCATGCATGAGTGGATGTGCTCATACAGTGCCTTAGTGTGGGATTCAGCAGTCGAACTTGCATGGGTGTCATGAAGTTTGTCACTTCTGACTTGAGTAGCATGAAGTTGGCTTTGGAGATGTTTTTTACAGAGGTTTCCATTCAGCAAAACCTATTCTCACTGCTTTCTATAAATATCATTTCACCTTATTCTTTCATTTTTCTCATTCTGTCTTCTAACTCTCATTTTCCCAACCCTCTGAATCCACTCTATCTACTCAAACGCCTCACTCTATGAGTACTTACGGCAGCGGGAGTTAGCTTTTCTCTTTATTCTCATTTCCATCCTTTTTTGCTTTCACTTCCATCCTGTTATTTTCACATTGCATTCTCAACCACACTAACAATCATACTTCCTACAATGTGCAGACAGTTTCTCTTTGTTTTTCCTCCTCTAAAATCTAACATTCCTTTATCAAATTAAATTTGTGTTATTAATATTCATTTAAACTCCAACATCTTTTACCCTCTGTTTGGGAACTAGTTTAACCCCTCCAAAGATCAGATGAGACAATTGTCTGCTTACAGTTATTTTTCTCCCGATATCTTTCCACTACGTTTATGTGTTTCTTTTACAGCATGAACAATCTTCAAACAATTATTTCTCAATTTCAGTTGCAAAATATAGTAAACCTACCAGAGTAGAAAAGCAACCAAAAAAAACTTGCTTCATCCCACACTTCTATTCCCTCACACAATATTCTATACCAAGAGCCCTCCACGACACCAACCCCATAGGATTTTATATGATTCAGTCTACCCACTTCAGTTAGAGGACTGGTGAATGCAGACAGCAGTCATCTTGGCACCTATTAAGTTTTTTTCAATCTCTACACCCCCACACTCCCAGAATGCACCATGTTTGACCTACTTCCCCAGATCACATTTATTATGGATCAGGTTGAATCTCCAATGTACTTCCAAGCTTACAGCTTTTGATGTTCATAGTTCTTAAGCCTATTAAGGAGAGTATTAGAATTTAACAACAGCTGAAGGTTGTATATAGATCTTGTTGTTTGGTTATTTGGTGGTGTAGCTTATTTTTCTCGCCCATTTCCTCCTAATCAAGCCTTTGAATTAGGACTAGTGCTTTTAGCCTTTGCAGTATTTTTTTTGAGAAACGTGGTGTATTATGGGAGTGAGGGGAGGGGTTTGTGCTTGGGAGAGCTTAGCTGGTGCCAAGATGATTGCTGCATGTAGCTGCCAGTCCTGAAGTTGAAGTGAACAGATGTAGCTCATGAATATGTAATCTATAGTAATGGTAAGTGCATAATTTCAATTTGCATCAGTCATCTTACCCACATTAAGTTTGTTTTTATCAGTTGTTAAGAAACTATCTCCAATAATAAGGCTTCTGTCATAATTCCAAAACTGATTGAACTCTAAGTAACTCTAATAGGCCTGCTAAAAGATAGAGATTCTGAACCCAACCTGTATCTGCCCCATACTACCTCTTACAGTTCTCCATAATGTACCCGAAAACCATAATTGCTAGAAATTTCTCAACAAACTGATACATTTGAAGCCTGGGTGAATCATCATAACTCTTATATATTTTCAGTCTTTGAAACTTGGCTTAAGGATGAGGCTCTACTATCTCTCTGACTAAACTCATTATGTCCAATCTACAGACATGAATGACAAGGCATTAAAAGAGGAGGTGAGTCAGTGTTCCTCATTCAAAAACATCTAAATGCCCAAACTATTACAAATTCACTTTAGTGGGCTGCCACAATCGACAAGCATTTGGGAAACACTCAGGGGGTGGGCAAGATGAGGCCAATGGAAGAGTCCAGAACTAATAAATATTGGCTCTTAACCATAAGAAATCTTCTGGACTCCCTGATGAAGAGGAATAAGTACTGGAGATTCAAAGAACACATCCAATTTTGTTTCGATAAGCAGGGAATGATTGATTGAACAATGACCATGTGAAAAGTTTAAGTTGCTTAGATCACCGAAATCTAGTATTTGACTGAGGTCCTGGTTTTTTTCTCACTAAAAAGCACATACGTTAAAACATTGATACTTTCAGATCTGGTGAAACCCAATGAATGGCTCTTTTTGGAGGAGAAAAAGGGCCTCCCTTCTTACTCCCTATTTTTGATGGACTTTGATGTCAGGCAATGGTAGCGATTGTGGGAGTGGCTGTATTTGAAACAGAATCTTATATTCTCTGGGTATTATTGAACATATCTTCCTGCTGTGTGTAAAAGATTTCCTTATAGGTAGAGGAGGCACAAATGGCTCCTGACTGCTTCAAGAGATGGTCATC
This sequence comes from Protopterus annectens, assembly GCF_019279795.1. Classification (NCBI taxonomy): domain Eukaryota; kingdom Metazoa; phylum Chordata; order Ceratodontiformes; family Protopteridae; genus Protopterus; species Protopterus annectens. Next base: position 138,889,693 of record NC_056745.1, read on the forward strand.
TGTCAAAGGCCTTACTGTTGCTGCTAACTATACTTTAGTGGACTATTGTGCATGTCTTAGGTACAGTTTTATGCAAAGAAGGGAAATGAAGGTAGCAATAGTTATGTTTGGGTAGACAAAAGCTATTTATCAACAGCCAACCCTTTCCAGCTGTTCCAGAGTATAGTGACATCAAAGGTGAGTAGGTCAGCCAGGCTACAACTACTCCTGTAGTTGCCTGTTGAGTCCTTTCAGGCTGTACTAGCCAGTTCTGTGCATTTGAATACATTTGCAAGGCTCACCATGATTTTCAAATACTTTGGGCACCTATGCACAGGTAGGCTGTACTCAGCTGACTAAGTAAAAGTAGAAATGCAGGTCAGAAGGTACAGCTAACTGAACAAACAACAAGGAAAACTGCATAAAAAGGCCCAGTTACATCCTAGTCCTTCAGTTAAACCATTTACTACCAGCACTTAGTACAATTGTGTAACATACTTTGAAACACACAAATAGACTGTACTAGTACAAATCCAATAAAGAGAAAATCAGAAAGAAATACTAACAGCATTCAACTAGCTAAAATGGGAAGAGCTCAAGAATGTCTTTCTAGTGTAGGCTAGCAAGACTAGTGAGTTATTTAACCACAGACAGGGCATAAAGATAAGGCATCTGCTCTTCTCCCAGTGGGTCTTCCTCAGAATCTGCTTTCATCAGCACTTTTGGTGCCAGTGATGTATACTACTAACGTATAATTTATGTAGCAGAGTTTGGAGGAGAGCAGAGGGAAGTATGTGTGTGAAGTCTTCCAAGTGTGGGTTAGCATTATGGCTGAATGTTTTATGGGAAATTTTGTGTGGAATGCAGAAGGATATGGAAGTTGGAAAAGGAAACCAAGGAATTCACATGGAATGGCAAATGCAAGGACTCTGGAGACTGCACTTGGAGATAAGAATCAAAAGTCTGAGGCGAGGAAGGAGGAGAATGAGAAAGCAGTTAGCAGGTCAAGATGATAAATAGACAGAGGTGATACAGTGTGGAGGGAGTCCAAGGGAATGGCCTTCATGAGAAAGAATAATAAAACTGAATGCTGTTTTGACAGAAGGCTGAGGCAGAAGCAAAGAATCCCACTGGAAAGGGAGAGAAGACTAGTAAAGAAGAAGAAGATGAGCAGAGGAAGATGGTGAGATAAATTGGGAGAGGAAGGAAATGGGCTGAACCAGTAGCTACCCAGGAAGCAGCAAGAAGGAATGCAGGAATGGACTTTAGTAAGACCTTTGGTGCTCTACCACATCAAAGAATATTTGGTAAGTTGAAAGGGATCAGATTAGGTTGTAAACTCAAAAACTGGATAGAGGAATGGCTGTGAAGAAGAACTCCAAGGATGATGATTAGGAAATACTGTAAGAGGTGAGGGAAGTAACCATTGGAATGCTACAAGGATTAGTGCTGAGGTACTTTCGATCTTATGTATGAAGTGCTTATTATAATTGTGGTCCGCAGACCTGCAGGTTTAATACAGAGAATATGTGTGTGCGTTTAAAGAAATATCTATCTATCTATATATATATATATATATATATATGGTTTCACTTCATAATCTCGAAATACTGAAATATTGAATTTCAGTATTTCGAGACCATGAAGTTGAATCTTATAAATACCGAAACTTCATAACCACGAATCAGGAAATGTTGAAGTCACGGTTATGGTGTTCCAGTACATGATGTGGGATGTACTGTGTGCCTGATGTATGGTCTGGCGTGTGGATTTGGCTGGAGATTGAGGTAAGTGAATGTATTTTTAAGGGTTTTGGATAGGTATTGGAATGTATGTGAGTGTGTTTGGAAGTTTTAGGTGTGGGTTAGGGGAGGTAGGTGAAAGTATGAGTGTTTAAGTGTTGAAAGTGGTGGTGTTTGTATATATGCAATGTGTGTTTGTGAGGGGACTGTAGAGTGTGTAGTGGTGAGTTTACTGTCTTTTTCTGTTTGGTGCGACCTCGGAGTTAGTATATATAAGTAGCGGGGGTGTGGGAGCAGACCCCCCACATGGGGGGGGGTGCAGGGGTGCTTGCCCCCCTGCTTATTTGTAGGGCAGGTTTGTTTGTGTTTTTGTGCTTGTGTGTGTTTTGTTTGTTTGTTGTAGTGTCGGAAGTGTTGTGTTGTGTATGGTGTGTTTACGTTCTCGATTTTGAATTTCGTGGCTTTGGGGTTTCGGTATTTATGAAATTCGGCTTTATAGTTTCGAAATACTGAAGTTCGATATTTCAGTATTTCGAGATTATAAAGTGGAACTATATATATATATATATATATATATATATATATATATATATATATATATATATATGTTTACTATCAAAATGTGGAAAATCAAAACAATTTTTCACATTTTTATTGAATTCGTTTTTTGAATTTTGTAATACAGAATTACCAAAATGATGAAAATTTTAACCACAAAATTGACATTCGAACACCAGAAGTTCCAGTGTTGAAAGTCCATGTTACCGGTAATATTTTTGCAGGGGAGCAAACCCCCTGCACCTCCCATGTGAGAGGTTGTGCCCCTCACACCCCCTGCATATTATATATTCCAACTCTGAGATCACACTACAGTGAGGAAAATGGTAAATTTCCCCATCCCCGCTGAAGTGCGATCTGTTATCAAATCGTCGAAAGCACATTAGCGAATGTACACTACCATTCGTTAATGTGCATTTGAACATTTTCAGAACAGGATTACAGAAACTGGAAAAGACGCATTTGACCTTTCCAGTTTCATGTAAGTGCTGTTCCACATTTTGATAATAAACCTACATATATATATATATATATATATATATATATATATATATATATATATATACATGTGTGTGTGTGTGTGTGTGTGTGTGTGTGTGTGTATATATATATATATATATATATATATATATATATATATATATATATATGTTCATATGTTGGTACTGGGCTATCTGCCCGAAGGCATATATATATTAGCCCAGCCATGTTGTACGGTATTCACCGCCCCTTTAGTAGTTCCCTAGACCCTTGTACTAGCAGCTAGTACCCTTGGCCCCTATCTAGTAGTGCTGTTGGTGTGATCCCCGGTTTGAACTTTATATATATATATTATTTATATATATAGAGAGAGAGAGAGAGAGAGTGAGTTGCATTTTCTCTGAAGAATCCCCCACTTTTGTAGTACAACAACCTCAGAGGTAGTGTACAATCAGTGCCCCCCCAAAAAAAAATTGTATTTTGTTGCAGCAGTGAATTTTGGAATTTGTAATAAAACTGCTCATCTTTTTTCTACAACTCTCACTCCCAGCTACCCTACCTCTACCTTCTCTCTGAAACCCACCCACCATAGCATGTATAAGATCTTTACTCAGTATACTGAAGCCATGCTCTACATCTGCAGATAACTTACCACCTCAGTTTCACAAAATTGCAGCCAATACCATTGCCCACCCCGTACCCATACTTATCAATTGACCTATCCTTGAAAATATGGTACCCAAAATATGGGAAAAAATTAAATGGTATTCCCCTTCACAAAGGTGGTAACTCTACAGACCCTCAAACTATTGCCCCATTGCTATTCTCTCCCCCTCTCCAAAATAATGGAAAAATGCATACATAAACAAATCCTACAATTCTTTTTACAAGAAACCTCCTTACACATACACAACATGGCTTTTGTCCTCTTCATAGCACTGTCACTGCTCTCAATACTTTCACTCAGACCATTGCCAAAGCTTGTGATGAAAACAGCCTCATTTCTAGTCTCTTCCTCGATTTATCTAAAGCTTTTCACACGGTATCCACTATTCTCTGGTTCACCAGCTACCTCTCAGACAGACTCCAGTCTATCAGATGGCTATCTGCTTCCTCTCCTTTCCTTCCTGTTCATACTGGTATACCCCAAGGATCAATTCTAGGACACCTCCTCTTTTAATATCTTTACAAACAACCTCTTCACAGCTTGCCCTCACTCCTCTCTTATCGAGTAGGCTGACGATTTCACTATTATATCTTGCTCCGATAATCTCCATCACCTACTCTTCCTCACCCAAGATTCTCTTCTATCTGTCAAAAAATGGCTAAACAGCAATGAACTCTTACTCCACCCCCCCAAAAAAAGTCTTCTCTTCCTCCCTAAATCCCTAGAAATCTGTAAAAACTCCTTCTTAGTCACATCTCTCAATCATACTACCATCTCAGTCATAACTCATACTAAACTCCTTGGCGTTGTTATTGATGACCAGCTTATGTTTGATATCCATATTCTACAAACCATCAAAAAGCACACCAAAAACTAGGTCTATTATACAGGAATAAAAATACCTTACTAAAGAAACTAGACATTCCCCAGCTCAAGCTTTTCTATTGCCTACTGTCTTCTATGCTGCACTAATACTCACTAACCAGCAATCCAACCTCATGATTAAATTCGAATCCACCTATAATAAAATTGCTAGATTTGCTACAAACCTTCCCTATCGATCCCACCACTGCACTGCCCTACAAAATCTTCTATGGCCTGAAGTCCACAACTAAGTCCTACTTCCACAGATTTGCCTTACTCACTCAACTCTAACTAATCCCTCCCGCTGCCCTGCTCTCTCTACCCAGTCTCTCCCTATACTCCCAAACGCTGCTTTCATAGTGCCAACCAACATCTCCTGGAAGTATAAGAAGCCCCTGAAACAAATAGATAAACTTCTGTATAGTCATTCAATTGCTAACTCTTGGAACAAAGTACCACCAGGACTAAGAGCTAACACTAATAGTTTCCACTTAAAAAAAATGCTAAAAGATTATATGCACAAAACATGGTCTTGCCCCGCTGTACTCCTATTCCAACTCTCCTCTTCTATTTCTCTACTAATACTTCTGACATGGTCCCTGTCTTTCTGTCTTTCTTCCTGCAGATAAGTTTATCAAAATGTAGATATTAATCACGTTATATGCATATTAACTTGTTTTTTTAACTGCCTAGTGTTGAACTGCGCTCTCACTCTCTGTATGTAACAGTCTTAAGACTTCTGATCAGAAGTCTGTTTTACTGTCAGTATAGCATAGATTTACTTTATTTTTACTAATAATTATGCTCTATATTCATATTCATATTATGTTTTTGTTCTACTTATATAGTTTTTTGTACTGTTTAAGTTTTTTTTTGCATTCTTTATACTTTTTTGTATTGTTTATACTTTTTATGTTTGGAGTTTTTCGCCACGGGCCTCTGCTGAAAAAGGGCTTTCCTGCCCAGTCAGAATAACCTGCTTAACAAATGTCAAATAAATAAAAATAAATAAATTATATTTTGGACCCATGGAACTTGGAATATCAGATCTTGTGCTTCTGACAGAGTTGTTCGAGGGTTGTTTAGCAGATTGAACCAATTTGTAAATGGGAAGAAAGTTTGAAAAGGGACCTGGATGTCTTCTGGATTTAGGCTCAGAGGTGCCAATTGAGGTTCAGTGCAGATAGGTTCAAGGTTCTGCATTTTAGACATAATGTTATGAAATGCACATATATGTTAGGGGACATTATATTAGGAGAGGAAGTATCAGAAAAGAACCTGATCATAGCCATCACACTGACCTTGGACCATCAAACACACGTGTAGATAGCAGGAACAGCCAACAAACCTTGAGCTTGGGGCACAGACTCCAGGAATAAATAGGTTATGCTCCTCTATCACATGCTATTCATGTGACATGACATCTACAATTCTGTGTGTATTTCTGGAAACTCATAAAGGAAAAGGAATTTAAAACAGCTGTACAGCATTTAGAGGAAGGCCACAAAGGTAATCAAGTGGATGGAAAAAAAAGGATTACGAACAATGTATTGGGCTGGTTCAGATGTATTTATTAGAAACTAGGTAAGAGAGAGGAGATACCACATGGTAACAAAAGATGCTGCACTAGAAAATTTAAATTTACAAATGATGCACAAGGACAGAAGAGAGAGAGTGCAGGATATTAGATGCAGCTTTAATCACCTCCAAGGAAAGTATTTTTAAGAGAAAGAGTTGTGGACCCTAGACTGCATCAGTGGCATATAATGGATAAAGCCTGACTATAGCCCAGGTGTCTTCATTTCAAGAAGTGTCTTAAATATTTGAAAGCACAAGCAGGGAGTTTGGGCATGCCCATCCTGAGGGGGGGGGGAAGGGGAATGCATGCACTCAGGGCACACTTGCATAGGTTGAAACAACTTCACGGTGCTGTCTGTGGATAGACAGGATAGTCTTGCTGACATCAGCGCATGCAGAAATGACAGGTGGTGCAGCACCCTGCATGTCCCACCCATTGATTTCGACTAAGCATACACAGGCAATAATGTAAAAAAGGGGGGGGGGGGGACTTCAATGCCCCCCCCCCCATTACAGCATAATGATGGCTTTTCTCATCCTCTCATCCTTGGGAACGGGACGATGATCACTAGGGCAGCAAGGGCAAAAGGTGCAAAAAAAAAAGGGCTGTGGACCTTCAAGAAGGCATAGGGTAGCTGGAAGATGTTGAAAAGTGGAGGTACCATATAGATTGTCTCCTTCTGCAATCACATTATATAATGTAATGTAATGCCGCATAATAGCAGAATTTATGGAACACACATTATAGATCATTTCATACTTGTACACGCAAGTATGAGCTACTTGATACAGAGATAAAAAACATTGTCAGTATAACATGTGAACATTAAACAGTATGCCAAGCAGTATTGTCAGATTATCACAGTTAACAAACAAGAATAAGAATGAAATAATAGTTTATAGTGATAACTTGTGCTACTCAGGGGCTCATGTAGATCACTGTACCCACACTATAGTGATAACTTGTGCTACTCAGGGGCTCCTGTAGATCACTATACCCACACTATGGTGATAACTTCTGCTACCCAGGGGCTCCTGTAAATCACTATACCCACACTATGGTGATAACATGTGCTACTCAGGGGCTCCTGTAGATCACTATACCCAAACTATGGTGATAACTTGTGCTACGCAGGGGCTCCTGTAAATCACTATACCCACACTATGGTGATAACTTGTGCTACTCAGGGGCTCCTGCAGATCACTATACCCAAACTATGGTGATAACATGTGCTACTCAGGGGCTCCTGTAAATCACTATACCCACACTATGGTGATAACTTCTGCTACTCAGGGGCTCCTGTAGATCACTATACCAATACTATGGTGATAACTTGTGCTACGCAGGGGCTCCTGTAAATCACTATACCCACACTATGGTGATAACTTGTGCTACTCAGAGGCTCCTGTAGATCACTATACCCAAACTATGGTGATAACTTGTGCTACGCAGGGGCTCCTGTAAATCACTATACCCATACTATGGTGATAACTTGTGCTACTCAGGGGCTCCTGTAGATCACTATACCCAAACTATGGTGATAACTTGTGCTACTCAGGGGCTCCTGTGGAACACTACCCACACTATGGTGATAACATGTGCTACTCAGGGGCTCTCGTGGAACACTATACTCACGCTATGGTGATAACTTGTGCTACTCAGGGGTTCCCATGGAACACTATACTCACACTATGGTGATAATTTGTGCTACTTAGGGGCTCCCGTGGAACACTATAGCCACACTATGGTGATAACTTGTGCTACTCAGGGGCTCCCGTGGAACACTATACCCACACTATGGTGATAACTTGTGCTACTCAGGGACTCCTGTAGATCACTATACCCACACTATGGTGATAACCTGTGCTACTCAGGGGCTCCTGTAGATCACTATACCCACACTATGGTGATAACTTGTGCTAATCAGGGGCTCCTGTAGATCACTATAATCACACTATGGTGGTAACGTGTGCTACTCAGGGGCTCCCGTACAACACTATACCCACACTATGGTGATACCTTGTGCTACTCAGGGGCTCCTGTAGATCACTATACACAAACTATGGTGATAACTTGTGCTACTTAGGGGCTTCTGTGAAACACTATACCCACACTATGGTGATAACTTGTGCTACTCAGAGGCATCCGTGGAACAATATACCCACACTGCAGCAGATCCTCCACGTACTCCACTCACCTGCAGGGAATTTCATTCCAGCAGTGACAGCATTGCTCACCATTCCATGGGATGCCCTTGCCTTAGGTCAAGCAATTTAATTTTGGAGCCTATATCATGCAAAGTCTAATAGACAATGGCCAAGCAGCAGTCATGTTTATCATTTATGAGGTATACCAAATATTACATTTCATTCTCCTGCCATTGATGTATGCATCAGCTCGTCTGCCATCCTACACTTCTGTACGTCTATAACCAACACTGCATAAAACAGCACTGTTAGTATGTGTTTTTTTATGGTCCCCATGCAGCAATAGATAGGACATTCAAATATGCATACTACTTTAGGTTCATAGGTTCAGTACTAGGCTAGCTGCTCTTGCAGGCCATTTTAAGCCCAGCCAATTTCACTTTTAAATGTGGAAATCAAACCCTTAACCTTGTATCTGGGAGGTAAACCATTTAACCATTATGCCAACCCTAGCCTTGCATATCTGTTTCGTATCTAGACAAACCCATACATTATGCATATGCAGAAACTGACCACAGAAAAAGGCATTGCATTACATGGAATAGGTATTGCTGGAAAATATGCAGAATAGATCAGATACACAATCTACCATACACAAAGTTAAAGCAAAAATGAAAATTCACTGAAATTCATTCTTGCTATCATCAAAAGCACAGTGCTTGCAACAGACAGCTATATGTATTTTTTAATACTTGCAGATGTTTTCACAACAGATTTCAGAAATTAACATGCATCCTACAGTCAAGTTTGTAACCTTTTCTTTCTTCCACTTACTGGATCTTTTGGTGTTTTGGCGTGTGTGACACAGTTCGGAAGTGGAGGACATGATAGTAAGGAGGAGGCTGGACATCCTGTGTATCCAGGAGATGAGATGGAAGGGCAGCGCAGCAAAGCCACTTACTTACCTTGGGATCTAGAGTCACTACTTGGGAGGACAGTCTAGAAATGGTGTGGGAATTGTGGTGAGAGACAGAGAGTCTTCTGAAAAAGTGAGGAATGTCATAAGAATTAGTGACAGATTGATGACAATCAGTCTCCAATATGAAGAGAGGGCAGTATTCATAATCTCAGCCTATGCCCACAGCAGGGTTGTGATGGCAATGAAAAGAGTGCATTCAAGCAGCAATTGCAGTTTCTACTAGATAAAGGGGAAAAAATGAGTTGGTGAAGGGTCATAGCAAGATAGACATAACAGGATATGAGGGCTGCCTATGCCCACACAGATGGAACAACAGCAATAAAGAAGGAGAGGCCATTCTAAATTTCAAACTCGCAAATCGCTTGATGGTGGCTAACATGTAGTTGGCCAAACAAGACAATCACACAATCACATACAAGAGTAGTCAACACGCAACGCAGGTAGACTTCCTCTTAGCAAGGAAAGAACACTGGAGTAAACTCAAAGGTTGCATAGCTATCTCTGCACAATTGTCCATCCCAAACATAATGCACAGGTTTCCTCAATCAGCTGTAAGCAGTGGTCAGAGAATATTCTAAGGTCAATAGAGACTAAGCTGGAAGTTGACTGGAGTGAAAGCAGAAGAGCTCAAAGAACTACTCAGGGATCTAGCAACGCAGGAAGAAGAGGAAATAGGGGGAGATGAAGAAGAATGGCAGTGTCTCAAAACAGTATGTGTGAGGTCTATAGAGCAGATAAGCAGCCCAGCCAGGTATGTAACTAAGGTGTATAAAGAAAGCTGGTGATGGAATGCAGAAGTCCAGGAAGTTATCAAAAGGAAAACAAGAGTGCAGGAGGAAATTGGAGACAAAAAATATGGACTAGACTGAGAAAGAATACTGGTTGGTTAACAAATGGGCTAAGACACTAGTTGCAATAGCAAAGAACAAGGCATCAAAGAAACTCTACCATCTTCTGGAAAATGAGTCATCAGATGGCACAAAACTCTATCAAGTTGCAAAGTAAAGATGGAAAGATAAAGAAAGTCATCAGACACCATTCATAAGGGATGCCAACGACGATCTGCTCACCAGTCAAGAAGACATCAAAGGCAGATAGAAGGTGTACTTTCAGCAGCTTCAGAATGGAGAAATCCCCACAGAAGCTACAAATGCCCCATGCAAAGCCTACAATGAAAGAGGAAGAAAAATCCACCCCATAGGAAATAAGAACAGCACTAAGTAAGGTCAAAGAAAGCAGCAGGCACAGGTTAAGTCCCATCAGATGTGATGAAGATGATGGGTGAGTTAGGAGACAATGGGCTCCAGAGGGTACTCATTAAGTTACAGAGAGAGAGGCACATCCCAGATGACAGGGAAATATGCTTTCTAGTGCCAGTGTACAAGCAAAAAGGGAACATCCACAGCTGTGGGCAATGCAGAGGTTTCAAACTCCCGTCACATTGCATGAAATTCCTGGAGAGGGTGACTATTAAATAGATACACAAAGAACTAGAAAGCAAGATGGGAGAACTAGAAAGCAAGATGGGAGATGAGCAGTTCAGATTCTTATTGGGATGCAGCACAACCATCTCAATCTTTGCAAGGAGACAGATATGGTAGAAGACGCTGGAGATGAGGAAAGTGTCCAACTGGGCATTTTTAGAGTTGGAGAAAGCAAGGTCCCAAGAATGCTGATTCAGACAGTCCTGCAATGGCCCAAAGTCCCAGAAACACTGGTGGACTTGTGCAGGCTATGTACAAGAACCCTATGACAAAGGTACAGTGTTCAAACTCACAGAGGGGTTCCCAGTGTGAATGGGTGTGTATCAGGTTTCAGCTCTGAGCCCACTGCTGTTCATATTGGTGATGGACTATATTAATAAACAAGTTGGAAGGGTCAGATCTACAAAGCTGCTGTGTACAGACAATGTGGCACTACAATCAGACTCTGAGCAGGAACTTCAGCAAATAACA